>NC_133618.1:642943346-643243346 GCF_048593235.1 Sminthopsis crassicaudata | reverse complement strand
CCCCTCCTTCCCTCCACCCTCTCCCCTAGATGGCAGGCATTCCCATACATATTAAATATCTTATAGTATATCCTAGGTACAATATATATGTGCAGAACCGAATTTTGTTGTTGTTGTTGTTGCAAAGGAAGGATTGTATTCACAAGGTAAAAATAATCTGAGAAGAGAAACAGAACAAAACAAAACAAAAAACAAAAAAAAAACAATGCTCACAGTTTACACTCATTTCCCAGTGTTCCTTTTCTGTATGTAGCTGATTCTGTCCATCATTGATCAATTGGAATTGGATTAGCTCTTCTCTATGTTGAAGATATCCACTTCCATCAGAATACATTCTCATACAGTATTGCTGTTGAAGTGTATAATGATCTTTTGGTTCTGCTCGTTTCACTCAGCATCAGTTGATGTAAGTC
Organism: Sminthopsis crassicaudata; assembly: GCF_048593235.1. Taxonomy (NCBI): domain Eukaryota; kingdom Metazoa; phylum Chordata; class Mammalia; order Dasyuromorphia; family Dasyuridae; genus Sminthopsis; species Sminthopsis crassicaudata. The sequence continues at coordinate 643,242,933 of NC_133618.1, read as the reverse complement.
TCTCCAAGCCTCTCTGTATTCCTCCTGTTGGTCATTTCTTACAGAACAATAATATTCCATAACATTCATATACTATAATTTACCCAACCATTCTCCAATTAATGGACATCCATTAATTTTCCAGTTTCTAGCCACTATGAAAAGGGCTGCCACAAACATTTTGGCACATACAGGTCCCTTTCCCTTCTTTAGTATTTCCTTGGGATATAAGCCCAGGAGTAGCACTGCTGGGTCAAAGGATATGCACATTTTAAAACACTACATATTAAAATTACTTTTCCAATGCTTTACAATATAATTGTTTTCCAATATGGGAAAGGGTCATTCTGAACATAAGGAGTAATAGGAATAAAAGCAAAATAATAATAATAATAATAATAAATCATGTAACCTATATATATATATATGCATATATATGTGCCAAAATCCTATTATGTCTTGTCCATATAATATCCAGTGAAGAATTATAGAAGATTGAACTTGAAATATATGGTTGTCACTTCCATTTGTTTATTTAATATGTCAACAAAGGAAGTCAAGTAGCTAACATTTATTATGTCTACTTCATCCCAGACACTGTGGTAAACACTGAGGATACCAACAAAACCAGGATGGGGGGTAGAAAAAGAAAAGAAAAAATGTAAAAGATAGGCCCTGCTTTTAGAGAGCTAATGGGTGAAATCTACCTAATGACAGCAGTGCAAAATGCTTCCCCTCACTCCTCATCTTTAAACATTAATCCATTTCTTGAAGACTCCATGGATTGCACTGAGAGCTTTTCTTTATCCTTCCCAATTAAGTCTTGAGACTTGAATACCTTATTATTCCTGCAGTCTATTGAATATACCTATCCCTGATGATATTACTCCCTTACTAGTCATACCTGTATGTATTTGATATTTTACCATACTCTTTTCCTGAACATCAACCATGTTTCTATTTCCAACATTTGATTTTTAAGCTATTTCCTATTCCTGGAATTTTATGCAATTGCATTTAATTCAATATGTATTTATTAAACACTTGTTATGAACAAGTCTCCCTAAAGACAAAGACAACTTCTTTCTTTTATCTGTTAAAATTATATCCAACTTCTAAAATCCAGTTAGAATATTACTTATAAATCCTTCTCTGGTCCCCTCCCCAATTAAGGGAAATCCTTTGCATCCACAGCACTCCACAAAGAATTTAGTTTTGTATTTCTTTATTGAATCTATGTATTTTAGAGTCACTTATGTTTCTCTTCTCTAATAGACTTCATGTGGGCAAGGTTTGTGCCTTAATTAAATCTTTTATCACAACTAGAATACGCCTTTGAGACCCTGAGGAAGTGCCTAGTGAATAGAAACAATATGGTCAGAAGTCTTAGTTCCAATTCTAATACTAACTACTCAAAGGAAGTCATTTACAGTTGATAAGCTTGATTTCTCTTGTTAAAGGAATTTGGTTCACTATGATCCCTAAAAGCCCTTCCATCCCCTTTATCATTTAATCCTTATTTAAAATGCTTGTTGAATTGTTTTTAGTATGTTCTCTCTAAGCAGGAACCAGAGAACTATATTTTTTCTTTAGTATGTAGAATCAAATCTGATATTGTTAAGTGCTTAATTTGTGTTTAACTTTAATTTTATTTTCACTTATTTTATTATAATCATTATTGTAAGTCATCATGTTCTTCTGGTACTATTTATTTGCTTTGCATCAGACCTACCTTTGTTACTCAGATTTCATCATAATTCTTTCTCATGATTCATAAACATTCATATCTATCTATCTATCTATCTATCTATCTATCTATCTATCTATCTCTATACACACACACATGGCGGGAGGAGAAAAATAGAGACAGAGCCTTTCTTTTATCTTTGACCTTTAATGAGTAATATGAACAATAGTTATCTCTTTCATTTTTGTTATATTGAATTGAATCAAAATTTGGAAATAAAATGGGGCATTAAAAAATAAAAACAGAGATAAAGTCTTTCCCAATAAGTTACCAGACCAAATTTCAGAAAGAAAATTTAAAGAAAGTAAAAATGAATGAGTGATAATAATGATCATGGCTTTTGGCCATGTGGAGCTTCCCACTTATCTAATCACAACCACAGAATGTTAAAATTAGAAGGATAGACTTTATCTCAGTTTTTGAAGACACCAAACCAATTTGCTGATAGCTTCTCAGATGGTTCTATTAGAGAATCTCCAGATTAAATGTATGTATAGTGTATGTCTATAATGAAGTGTGTCTATGCATATATATGTACATATAATTTGAATAAATTATATGTATGCAATGCAATTTGAAGTTTACATACATATGATTTAATATGATGATTATAGTTACCTGTCTATGCATACATACACATATATTTAAATAAATTATATATGCATATATAACATAATTTGAAGTTTATATGTATATATAGATCTAATATGATGATAAGTTATAGCCAAATTGTTATTCTTTCTTTAAAGGATTTGATTTTACATGGATATGTGGAGACATACAAATACATACACAACTGCAATCTTTGTTTTTCTTTTGTAAGTCCTTAATTTGCTAAAGAGAATGAAATTAATAGTAAATGTCTTAGTACTAGACTTGGAGTCAGGAAGAACTGAAATGTCAGTCAACAAGCATTTATTAAACATTTACATATGCCAGCCACTGGGCTACTGGAAATTTCCCTGACCTGTCCCTCTTTCTCCCCCCCAAAAAATTGTGCAATACATGTTCAGTTCCCTGAAAAAATACATTATAATAGGGAAAATGACATGTAAAAATATGTACATGCAAGATAAATACAAAGTAAATGAAAGTATTAGGAGTCGTGGAGACTAAAAATGAAAGTAAGATTTAAGCTGAATTTTGAAGGAAGCAATGGTAGACAAGAGACAGAGGTGAGGAGGGACAAAGAACCAGGCACTGAGGACAGAGTAAAATAATATGGAATAATGGAAGGGACTGTTATGTATGAAAGGAACAAACAAATTAATGTTGTCAGACCCAAGAAACTCCATCCAGGGAAGGAAGTCATGTGTAAGACAAGAAAAGTAGTAAGAAACAAGCTTCCATATTTAATTAGAGACAATAGAAAGCCAATGGAGTTTATTAGTCAAGGGAGAGAAGGAAAGCTGATATGGTCACACATGGGCTTTAAAATAATCACTTTAGCAAACTGGGTAGAGAATAGATTAAAGTGAGAAGACACTTATGGCAGAGAAACCAAGCAGAAAACTATGACCTTTGAATTTGGAGAGAAGAGCATATTATTAATTCCTGCCTCAGGAATGTCATAGCTTTTTTACCCTGCTAAGTCATTTCTTTCTGACTGAGGTAGGTCCTCAAGACTTACCTGAATTATTCTACCCTGATAGAGGAGCACTCCATCCCTAGACTTACAGATTGTTTGCCTTTTCACATATAGACACAGAACATGTGATAACTGATAGGTTTGGGCCCCGTCATATTCTGTTATTATTATAATTGAAAACAGAAAGAAGAAAAGTAGAACCTGAGCTAGAATCCTACTCTCTTGTTCCTCTCATCCTCTATAAATGGTCTTTCTTCATCAAGGTATAAAGAGGTGAAGTGATGATGCAAGATAAATGTGAGTTTTAAGGACAGTTATTTGCAACACCCTCCTGCTATATTTGAGATTTGATTTATTGGATTGTTTCTATAAAAGCAGTTTGTTGCCCAAAGGGAATCATAAGAAAGCAATAAGTACAGGATACAGGATCATTGATTTCTGTAGAGTCATGGTGTTCAACCTTTCACAGCTGGGGAACCACATTACCGTGAAATAGAATTTCAGTTAGTTGCAGAATTAATCAGCTTTTGCAGCTCTAATTTTTGACTAAGACATTGTGTCACTATATTTTGTGTATGCTTTGTTTCTAAGACAATACATATGCCCTGCCCCTTCTCATGGCATTCTGACTTCTCCAACTGCCTTCTAAATGGCCTGAAAATTTGTGTCTACATTAGTTTTCTTCGATCCCTGCAAACTCTTCTTCCTAAATCAATGTCTCATTCCTTTGCAAGGGTTTATCCACACTGACCACCTCCTTCTCCATAATATAAAGGATTTTTTTCTGGATATCATAATTGATTCATTTTAGTAGTTTTCATGTTGCTCATTCTGATTAAATGTTAACATAATCAATGGGGTGTCAGAGTATTTTTCCAATCTGATTATACATTACTCCTCACATTTAATATAGTCTAAGCCAGACTGGGCCATTTTCAGTTTTCTGTACATGACATTAAATCTCTGTCCTTTTGAATTTTTGCCTTTTCTTATCCCTAACTTCTCATATGCCCCCTCTCTGAAAATATCTTTCCAGATTTTCCCCACATCTCTCTCTCCTCCCAAAGAAAAGAGGAAAAAATAAAACTACCAATATTTTGAATGTATGTTGTATTTAGCAATCAGTGGATATATTCTATATGTCTCATAGAAAGTAAGTCTTTTGAAGACAGGAACTTTGATACCTCTTCCTTCTAGGATTATGGTTCTTGATACAATGGAAAAGTTTAATAAATACTTGTGGAAAATTTGAATGCATTTGGAATCCAGTTTTCTGTGATGAGTCATATGTCATTAAAATGTTTATTTATTTATAAGCCATACAGAATTGATCAAGATATTTGATGGGTTTTCATAATTTGGGCTAGAGTACTTTTTTGAAATTCAACTAGAAAGGAAAAAATGTTTTTTGATTCATGGGATTTAAAAAAAATCCCAACTTATCCTGCTGAATAATTTAAATAGATTACTTTTCTATGAGTCTGTCCCCATTAATTTAACTAGTCAATTGCTCCTAGATAATATTCTGCATGTGGAATTCAAGAAATTATATTCTGATAGATTTTTATTATTTTATGTAATTTATTTGTTTTAATATAAGCAAGCATGCCAAAAGAATCAATAGTCAAGCTGCCGACTTATTATTATTATTATTTTTATTTTTATTTTTTTTTTGCTGAGGCAATTGAGATTAAGAGACTTGCCAAGGATCATACAGCTAGGAAGTGTTAAATGTCTGAGGATAGATTTGAACTCAGGTTCTCCTGACTTCAGAGCCAGTGCTCTATCCATTGCACCAACTAGCTGCCCCTGAAATAACATTTTAAATTTTAAAGTCAAACTTACAGAAATTTAGTGTTTTATTTGGGAATTGTGTGGACTGAAATCTCTTTTTGGGTAAATGCAGGTCTTGGAATATTTGAAGAGGGGTTTTTATTAGGCATTTGGGAAAGAATGTCAGAGAGTATAAAGATCCACCATTTTTATTGATGGATGAAATTCTAAATTAAACAAAACTAATTGAATAATAATTAAATAAAGCAAGTAACAATCCTGGGAATTTAGGGATCATTTCCCTTATTGGACTCAGTCAATCAGTAAAGAAATAATTGATTAACCACCTATTGTATTTTGAGCAGTTAAAGACTAAAAATATGATGACAAAAATGAAATATCCCCTAGACATTAAATTCTAATGGAAATGGCAACAATCAAGGTGTCACCATTGGTTTTATAAACTAATAAACCAATTATTGAGGTGAAGAGAGGGACAGGGCATGGGAATTAGAATATCAACACATGTTGAGCTGTCTTAGTATTAGGGAAGGAGTTGAGGTGGAGATAAAGGCTATTAAGATTTGGGATACCCTAAATTGTCTGCTTTTCTACAAATTTTTGTTTTTAATTATTTATTTTGCAATTTTCACATGAAGCATGGACCCTTTTTCTAAAAAAAACAAACATCCAAAAGTGATCCAGAATTTCTTTGAATATAGCCATTGGGACTGAACTCCCTGTTTTATGGGACATTTTATTTCACATTGAGACCATTTTAATTTTAATGAAGTTTTAATATATATATATATATATATATATATATATATATATATACATTTACTATAGTTCTAGTTCCTTAAAATTTCTATTAATTAATCCTATAAAATTAAATTAAAACTATTTATTTTTAAAATTATGTAGAAATAAAAGACAATAGTAACAACAGTATAAGTGTAGCCAATCAAGATATGCTTCCTGCAGGACACAAGTTTTTAGATACATTCTGAAAGGAGATAGATTCAAAAATGTAGAAATGAGAAGAGAATAATTCTAGTCAAGAGAACAGTGGAAATCCAACATTTGCAAAGTCACAGAGATAAATATTGGAGTATCATGGGTTAGAAACAGAAAGGAGTTCTATTTAACTACAATAGTCAAAATAGTCTAATATATTATATAGTATAATAATAATATAATATATAATATAACATAATAGTCAATGTGTGAAGGGAAATAATGCTTAATTAGCCAATAGTGGTAGATGTAAGCAAAGTTTGAAATTCAAAACACAGGATTTTGTTGCATTTTACTCAAGAAATGAGAGGGAGTCACTGGAACTTCTTGAGTTGATGTGGTCAGACTTTGGCTTTAGGAATATTACTTCTTTTATAAACTTGATAAATAAATAATTGATTTAGAGAATTTATTGAAATTTATTATTTATTGGATTAAAAGAAGAGAATTTTTTATCTTGAGAAAGAGGAAGTTATTGATGACATTCTATTATAGTGGTCTTCAAGGTATAATAGTACTATATAGAAAGGAGATTAGATTTTTTTTTCTGCTTTCCATAAGAAAGAACAAGAGCAAATAAATGTCTTGGTCATGCCAATGAATAGATTGTATCATCATACAAACCACTAGAAATGTTTAAAATTCCAATGGCCCAAACTAAAGACCATTGATGGAGTATGTTGTTCATTTCCTGGTAGCATAGTGATGAATTCAAGATAGAAAAATTATCATAGATTTTTAGATATGCACAATAAAGAGATTTATTTTACTTGACTAGGCATAATTGATACATTTTTTTTCTTTTCTTTTCAATGGGTAAGAAGGGAAGGAATAGAGAAATAGGGTTTCCAAAGTTTAAAAAAAGTAAAGTAAGAAAAAGAAGGAAGTTAAACAGTAAAAATTGAACAGGAGAAAACCAAAGACAAATCAGTGGAAATCACAGGCAAAAATAGAGATGGAACAACTTTTAAAATAATATGCTGAATTTGTTGTATATGTGGAAAGAAAAATAAATAATTTGTTATTCATATTTATTATTGCAAATGGAATTCTATTTTCTCTTCTATTTTACATATTGAAATATTGAGCTTATTTGTATTAAATTTCAGAAGAAATAAGTTAAAATTTTAAAATTATGCTCCCATGAGCAGTCATGGGAGTAGCAAGAGGTATGTTACTAACTTGCAGGGGTGTTTTAAGAATTGATGCTTACAAGATTAAGTTGCATTAGATGACCTCAGAGGTCCATAACAGGTTTTTGACTACGTCTCTTTCAAAACAAAACAAAATAGAGTACACAAGACTCAGGATAATCCAGTGACAAATCCTGGAAAAAAACTAATGTTAATTTATGACTAGATAATTGTTTTCACATTTGACTGCTATGCATTTGTTGCATAGATCCCTATGGGAGAAATTAATTTTATTTCACAGCAGACTGGAAAAGACAGGAGATCTGGTTTGGTAGAAAATGTCTTCTAGGATTTTCATTCCTTGTCTCTGACTTCCCAAGTGTCTCAATTCATTCTTTTCCATGATCTATCTGCAGAATGTGTATTTTCTTGTATTCAGCATATAATGAATACTTCATAAATATGTGTTGATTTATGGATTGATCTAAATCTTTGTGCAAAATCATTGTGTTAGATATATCATTTTTATACCCAGATTTTCAAAAGATAGGCTAAAACTCCATCTCTACATATGTCTGGGAAAAAGATAACTGTAGTTGTCATTAGTTTGGGATATTCTACTTAAGAACTTGGAAAAGCACTAAGGGGATTCAGGGGAAAGAAAACAAGAATTAAGAAAGGTTAAATGAATGATGCATGGAATAGTTTATATGAATGGATTTTTAGAATAATATAAATGTTTTATAGCCTGGTTGCTTATCCCCAGACCATGAGATTGTCAACATGATATATACCTCAGTGAATAAATAATTTTAAATTTGCTCCTTGGAAAGAATGAGACATCTTAGGGTTCAAATTGCATTACTTATTTTCTGCATTTTTATTTAATAAATTCCTTGACCTACTTAGTTAGCTTTTTTCTAAGAAAATGTGTTAGGAGTCAGTAATGCTTTCACCTGCCCTTTTGACTTTGAGTCTCATTGGAACATGGCTTGTTATAATCTTTGTGTTAAGCAGCTCTTGACATGTTTGCATTTTCCCTGTTTCTTTGACGTTAATAGTTTGATGTATTCCATCTATACTATTCTTTTTCACTCAGGACATCATAGAAAGTGTTTGATTCACTATGCCCTCATTTAGCTTTAACTATGCTTAGCACTGCTCCAACTGCTATGGGAACTCAGGAAAAAGAAAAAAAAAAAAAGATACATGATCTGTGTCCTGGAAAGAATATACAATTCATGTTGTGTTCAGACATGTACTTTATAATTTCACCGTTAGTGAAGGTGAATGGCCATTTTGTGGTTATGTTTATATTGGTATAATGAAAAATCCCATATATTAATATTCATCATATGGACAGAACCATCTGCATCCAGAGGGAGAACTATGGGAACTGAATATGGATCACAACATGGTATTTTCACCTTTTTTGTTGTTGCTTTCTTGCTTTTTTTTTTTACTTGCTTTTTTTTCTTATTTTTTTCACTTTTTTTTTTTCTTGTGCAGCATGATAAATGTAGAGATATATTTGGAGAAGGTAGCATATTTAGTCAATGTTGTATTGCTTGCTGTTGGGGGGACGAAGTGTGGGAAGAAAAAGGAGGGGACAGAAATTTGGAGAATGGGGTTTTGCAGGGGTGAAAGGATGAGATTAGCAAGGTTACCTGAAGGATGTCTTTGCATGTATTTTGAAGATAAAAGACTATTAATAAACATTTTAATTTAATTAAAAAATAAAAAATTCATATTATCTGTAAAAATAAAAAACGTATTTTGGAAAATTTTGTCATAGCTATTATGCCTCTCAAATCTTTCCCCTTTAAATCTTTTTTTTAATGTAGAATGAAGTATAATTTAAAGGAAAAATGTAGCTATTTGTGTGCCTGTGTGTATGTATATATATGAAAGGCATTTATACATATACATATATGTATAATAAATGATTGATTCAAAAACTATAATCTCTTTTTACCTCTTTTAAAAAAATAATTAGTTATTTTTTGTATTTTTATATTTTTTACATTTTTCCTTATGAATTATGGGATAAAAAATCAGAACAAAAACTACAAGAAAAAATAAAACAGAAGTAAAAGGAAAAAAATAAATGTGAACATAGCATGTGTTGATTATTAACATTCAGTCTCCATAGTTCTTTCTTTGGATGTGAATGGCATTTTTCATCCAAAGTTTATTGGGATTGCCTTGGATCACTGAGCTGCTGGGAAGAACCAAGTCTGTCATAATTAATCATCTCAAAATTTTGCTGTTACTGTGTACAGTGTACAACTTTCATGATTTCATTGCATATGACTATGATCTCTCTCTCTCCCAAATTCCAAATCTCTATTACTTCTTACTTACCTCTACCTGAATTTCTGATATTTTAAACTCAATGTCCAAAACTAAATTTAGTTTTATTTTACCAAAATGTTCCTCATTCTTGTTTCATTGCATTTGTCCTTTTTTCCCAAGTCTCTCATGTTCCAGGCCTTATTAATAACATTGGTATTAGCTTTGACTCTTTGTTCTCCCTCCATTAAAATCCAAAATTATGAACTTTTAGACATACTTCCTCTATAACATCTCTGGTATCCTTGCTAATCTCATTACTATCATTAATGTGATGGTAATTCTCTTCTCCCAATATCTCATATATTAACTTCTGTCTCCTATGAAAACTTTCCTTCAAAACTTTTCTAAACTTCTTTTGTTTGAAAAAGGATATGCTACTCTTCTGTTCAAAATCTTGCAGAATCTCATTTTTTTCTATCTAAGAAGTAGAATTCATATAAATTTCCATGACAAATATTCACAACATTGAAGAAATATACAATCCCACATTTTAATCATGGCCATATCTGATCCATATTCCATACTCCCATATGCAATCCACATTCTCTTTTCACTATGCTTTTCTACTCTTTACATTTTTCAACAATATCTCCACAAATATTTCTTTACCTACCAATTAGGAAGCTTATTCTTCCAGGATGTCATGCAACACTAAATTGAAAGCTCTTTTATACACTTACCAAAAAAAAAATTCTACTTTTGGTGTTTTAAATTTTATTATAATTTTTTATTGTTTTCTTTCTTGGTTATAGATGTACATTAATTTTAATAAACATTTCTTTATGAATCATGTTGGGAGAGAAAAATCAGAACAAAAGGGAAAAACCATGAGACAAAACAAACAGAAGAAAAAGAAACATTCATTCTCCATAGTACCCTCTCTGAATGCAAATGACATTTTTATCCAAAATTTATTGGATAACAATATCCAAGAATCACTGGATTACTGAACTCCTGAAAAGAACCACCTTTTTCATAATTTATCATTGCACAATCTTGCTATTACTGTGTACACTGTATTACTGATTCTACTTGTTATGTTCAGTATCAGTTTGTGTAAATCTTTCCAAGCCTTTCTCAAATCAGTTCATCATTTTTATAGAGCAATAATATTCCCTTATTTCCCTATATGTAACTTATTTAGTCTTTCCCCAATTAATGGGCATCTACTAATTTTCCAGTTCTTTGGCACCATAAAACGAGCTGCCACAAACATTTTTTTTTTGGTAAAGTGGGTCCTTTTACTTCCTTTATGATTTCTTTTTGTTCTGCTTGCATGTATTTTTATATTCAGCTGTTAGTGTAATTCCTGATACATAATTCATCCTTCACCTATCTATATCATCTATATTTAATTATCAATTATTTATTATCTATTTATATTTTCCTATATCTACCTATGACCCAAGGTCCAACACATTCACAAAATAGGGCTCTGAATACAGTAGGTCCTTTGAAAATGTTTGTTGAATTAAATAAGTTTAGTGAATAAATCTATTCATGTATATATATATATATATATATATATATATATATATATATATATATATATATGTGTGTGTGTATATATATTACATAATATACACATTTCTATTTATATATAAAATTATAATATATTATTCATATATGTATATATATATACATACATACATGTTATATATATATATATATATATATATATATATGGAGAATAAGCAAGAACATCATTGGAACACCTCAAATTAGAACAACCAAAAATAGAAGAAACAATATTATAGTTTAAAAGTAAATTTAAAAGGGGTGTGTGTGTGTGTGTGTGTGTGTGTGTGTGTGTGTGTGTGTGTAAATAATATTTTACCTCAAAGGACATTTCTATTTGTGATAAAGAGACCTGAGCTTGCTATCCAAATGAATGACAAAATGGAAAGGGTATTCCCTGTTTACCTATTACACAGGGACCATGAACGGCATCACAATGCCTAAAGGATATCTACACAGATAGGTATCTTTCATTTCCAAATAAGTCTTTGCTGTGGGACTTCTCACAAGTAGGACTGTACTGTTTGATTTTGATTTTGCATTAGATACCACATAGAGAACATATGTAACTGAACATAACATATTTGATATGATATGTAATAAGATAAAACAAAACAAACTAAAACAAAAATCCTGCATTAGTAAAAGGAAAATGTCACTGATCTATACACTATACCAATAAGCAATGCATTTCCCTAAAGATGTCTCTTCATCAGGGTATTTTTAAAAATCTGCAAAAACTTATTTTAAAATTTTTGAGAAAGCTGGCAGCTATATTAGACTAATGGCATTAAATTCAAGCAACTAAACCATACATAAAGTTCATACATTGGACTTTATATTGACATAAATCAAAAATATTTCTGTTCTATTGTATTGTGTGTGTGCATGTGTATGTGTGTGTGTGCGTGTGTGTGTGAAACATTTTCCAATTATATTTTAATCAGGTTCCCTCTATAATAGGGAGTATTGCTGATGGTTCGACCACATGTTCAACATCTCTACATCAGAGAACAGAGGGTGAGAACTAGAGGCAGATGATGAGAAGCAGTTAATGGCATGTAGCTGTGACAGTTATTCTCACTTATTCAACTCTAACAAAGAATTAGTGGCAAGCATACTGATGCTGGTGACTTGTTCTTGTTGCCTTTTCCCTCTTTGAACAAATTTTTATTGAATAAAATTCTGTTATAGATCACACTTAGAATGTTTATATACTCTATGAATCAAGAAATTTGTGATCTGCCAGTTTAAATATCTCTTTATATTTTCTAGCTGTGTATTTGTGTATGTTTTCCTTGGATGGTTCCCCTTTATGTCCCCATATGTTTTATATGATCTATATATATTAGGATCAGAATGGTCTACTTAGGAGATAATTGATTTGACACTACTTGAAAACATCTTTTTCCATTATGGCAGTGACATGGAACTAGGAAATTGATATTGTACATTTAAAAAGGATAGATTTCTATTGATGGAAATTAACTCCAGATTTTTATATTAAGTAGTATTTTTGAGGCTCTCTCTCTCTCTCTCTCTCTCTCTCTCTCTCTCTCTCTCTCTCTCTCTCTCTGTCTCTCTCTCTGTCTCTCTCTCTCTCTCTCTCTCTCTCTCTCTCTCTCTCTCTCTCTGTCTCTCTCTCTGTCTCTCTCTCTGTCTCTGTCTCTCTCTCTCTCTCTCTCTCTCTCTCTCTCTCTCATTTCCTCTATCCATATAGAGAGATATAGATACTTACACATACATACATATATATATATATATATATATATATATATATATATATACATATGTATATATATGTGTGTGTGTATCTCTGTATTTGCATTCTGTACTACCTCAGATAAAATATAGAGCCTTCAAAATATTTAAACTGATAATTATATAGTAATATATTAAAAATTAGAAGATCCTCTGCTCTAATTCAGTTATCCTTATTTTATTTATGATTACTATTAATACTATTATAATAATGATTATTTCTGCTTATTTTAAACATGTCTTAGATAGCCAGACAAGAAATGTTGGTATTTTATTTGACCATAATACTTCATAATTACTTTTCAGATTCCAAGTTCTATGTTATTTGTTCTAAGAAATAACTATATGTCTAAAAATAAAGATGAGTAATGATTCCTTAGTCATATGACCTGGTGTGTTAGACCTTATTTACTCAATATTTTATTCTGCCAATATTATTAGAACATGTTTCTTTCTTGTCCTTTAATCTAACTTTCCTTTTACAAGTAAGCTTCTAGCAAATATTCACCTTGTTTCACACATTCATTCATTATTAGGTATTTATTAAAGACATCTTTTCTGTCTTCTAAGCTAAGGAACACACTGACAAACTATGTATTTATTTAATTAAGTCTTGTGCTTGGGGTCGCTTTTTTCCCCCTGAGGCAATTGGGGTTAAGTGACTTGCCCAGGATCACACAGTTAGGAAATGTTAAGTGTCTGAGGCCATTTTTGAACCAGGTCCTTCTGACTTCAGGGCTTGTGCTTTACCCATTCTGCCACCTAGCTGTCTCTATGGTATTCTTTCATATTAAGGAATTTATCATCTGAAAGTTCTAGTATTATTGATTGTTTTCTAATTGTATATCAAATGGTATTTTTCTTGAAAGTAGCAGCTGACTTAGGAAGTCATATATAGTTTACATACTTGGGTAGAATTGTGTGCCTTTGGAAATGATCCAATTTAATTAAACAGCTAAAAATAAAATATGTACTTACATATTAAAAAGACAGGGACTTAGTGAGGTTAGCTCAATCAGTCAACAAGTGTTTATTAAGTGTTTGTTGTGTGATTACCAACAACTGTGCTATGAACTAACTATACAAAAAAAAAAAGTACTGTGAACTAGCTATACAAAAAACAAGAGGGCATTGCTTCAAAAATAAAATTTTATTTAAATATGTACATAGAAGTTATACACTATGTAAATGGAAGGTAACTTCAGAGAGAAGGCATTAGTAACTGTTGTGTGTGGAAGAATGAAGAGTGAGATTTAAACTAAGTCATAAAAGAAGCCAGGGATGATGAGAAATAGAGAATAGGAGTGAGAATAAATATTCCAGAAATAAACAATATTCATGTAATCCAAAAAATAAATTTGTGGTGGGCTAGAAAAAATGACTAGACAATGTTACAAGATAGTGGGGTATTTGAGAAAGAGGAAATATAAAAAAGAAGAGAAAGAAGGAGGAGGAGAAGGAGGGGGAGGAGAAAGAGGAAGAAGAGGAGGAGGAGGAGGAGTATAACAACTACAAGAACAAGAAGAAAAAGACTAAAATGTTAGGAAAGAATAGCAACATTATAAAGGACTTTCAAAGTCAGAGATGTTTATAATTGCCCCTTGAGATAATAGGGAGCCATAGGAGTTTATTGTGTTGAGGTGACATAATAAAGTCAGACCTCAAACTTACATGTTTAGAAAATTACTTAGGCAACTCAGCAGAGAATCTTAAAATGGATACCAAAGAAGCATTACCCTTTTTTTTTTCACCGAATTTTCTCTGCATATCTTTTAAAATTTTTATTTCCCTCCTACTTTTACCAAATTCCCATTGGCTTTTGACTGAGCAGGCTAAACCAGGGAACAAGGTGAATGAGACCTCTTTGGCACTTTTGTTTGAGATGACTGACTTTATAATGAGGGAGGGACAGGGGTAAAAGGGCCTTTCTAACTGCCTAGATTCACCTTATGGATGAAAGGTTCTATCACATAGCTATTATGTATAGAATTTGTTGTGCTTCATTATGGGTAACAGATAATATTCAGTTCCTGCCCTTATGATACTTAGATTTTCTTTAGTCTAGTAATGCATTTATGGTTGAGAAACATCTTGTTTATGTTCTAATTCCTTAAAGTAAAACCTGAAAGGCAAGCCTCAAAATAAACATCACCTTTTGATGAATTTACAAACATTTTATGCCCTTTCTTTTATCCTGCTTTCTTTGTAACTCTTATAAAACACTCTGGATTCATATGTCCCAGAATCTCAAGATGAAGAGACTACCTTGGAAGTCCTTATTTGAAGTATTTTTCACTGTAAGTGGCACTTCTTGGAAACTAGAGGAATTGAGAAAGAAAAAGGGGAAAATACTAGATAGTGTAGATGGAAATTACCTTTGCCACCAATTGCTCAGAGAAGTTGTGTAATTCACTCCCTCATATGATCATTAGAGGTAAGGGATTCACAGAAAAGCAAAATTTGGGAGTAGTGGAGAATATAATGCAGATTGCCCTGTAATCCCCTTCTACAATTTTAAAGTTAATATATGAGGGGAAAAGGACAAACGTGAGTAAGAGTACTATTGAATTTTCTGTATTCAAAAAGAGTTGGGAAAAAATATCCAAAAGGACATAAATTTAAGCTTTCCATTTAGAATCACCATTACCAAAATAAGTCCATTTCAGTTCTACCTTGGGAATAATGTGTGAGTTTTCTTAATGCTAGAGCAGCCCTTTTTAGAAGAAATATCCCAACCTTGAGTTTGGCAGGTGTGTAATGCAAATTTAATAACAGCCCTTTTTACATTTACTGCAAGAATTGATTATTATGGGTTACAGAGAGAACTGTCAGTCCTCTCAGCAGCTGCTTGATTCAAATGAACTCTTGAATTATTAGCCAAAAACTCTCTATTTCTCCCACACCTGCAAAGTGAACAATTGTCTGATCTTTGGCAGCAGGGAGACAGTGATCTTCAGCTTCTGCCAGCTGAGGAATGGTTTATTTTCCTTTCAAGATGTATTGTATTCTTAAGTTTTACTTGACCATTAAATATTTTATAAACTGTTTTATTGCTGCTGAATGGAAAATTCTAATCAGGTTGAAGATGTGTGACAAAAAGGACAGAGTTACTTTCTCTCTACAGTGTTTCATTTAAATGGTTAGTTTGTCTCTAAAACTACTCGATTGTTTATAAGGTGTTAAACTATTGTAAAATTTCTTCTTTCTAGAAGGTGCTTTCTGTAAATTTTGAAAGAATATTTTGAATTGAATTTGAATTTTGAAAATGACAACTCTGTCTCTCACTTAGATTAGATTGTTTTAATTTTCTATGGTCTTCAGGAAAGCCACCCACCATCATTGCAGGTGATCTCCCTTGATCAAATCTAAAGTTCTGTGGCTCTATATTATGACAGTGAAGTTCTAGGGTAATACATAAGAAGTATTCTTGAATTAGCTTTTGCTAGTTTTTGGATTTTTTGTGGGGGCAGAGGAGGAGAAGGGAATTGTTTGTTTTGCTGTTATTGTATCCCCATCCCTGAGCACAATACTTGGCACATAATTGAAATGATAAATATTTGTTGACTAAATTAATTAGGAGAATACCATTTTGAAAAAATAGAAGAAATTCTTATCTGTGAAGCATTATTTACATGCATGTTTTCCTTTTTTACTTAAAAATGTGTTGATAGAAAGTGGAAGTGATTTGAGGATAATTTCCTATTTGTGTATTAGTATTGTGGAGTTAATGTGAATTAGATAGTCTCATGAGCCTTCATGAGTCAGGAACACTGAATTTAGTTGAAAGTGCTGAAAGGTTGAAAGGAGAAGAAAAATACACTTTTTCTCAAAGGAATTTGAATTCCCAGCACTCACAACAAAATGCTTTACTGTGAAACCTAAGTAAGGAAAAAGTTCTATTAGGATACAAATAATTATTACATGTTGTACTTCTTGAAAAATCATTGAATACACTTGCATGCAAATTCCAACCTACATGACCAGAAAACCAAGGAATTATGGAGTTTTAGAACTGGATGGGGTGTTAGAAACACTTATGCCAAATTAGTTGCCTTAATTTAGTTTATCTTCTACTTAAATATTGTGGCTCCCTATCACCTAGGAAATAAAGTTTTATGTCCTTAGTATAAGTTTAAGTATATCCACAATCTGGTTTTTACCCTTTCTCTGATATTATCATATTCTCTTCAATGTATTTCATAGTCCTACCAAACCCTTTTTCCTAACTACTATCAGTGTTTCTTCGCTTCATTACATTCATAGACAGAATGTTAGAAGGCAATAAATTCTCTCATTTTACAGATAAGGTAATTGAAATCCAACAGTTAAGTTGATTTGCCCAGTCACATTAGCATTAAGTAGCAGGGCACCCCAAAGTTGTGACCCTTTGCAATCTACCACACTATTTATTATTGACTTGCTTGAAATAGGTTTTTTCCTCACCCAATTTACATTTGTTCAGATATGTAATTTCTTTCAAGGTTCAATTCATATGCTTCTTCCCCCACCAAGAATTTCTATGACAAATTTCCTGAATCTTGTAACAATTTTCTTTATTTATGTTGAACCTATTCTTAAACATTTTATATGATATATTTATGCTATATTAAACTACAAACTATAAACAGATCACAGAGTCAAACATGGGAATAAAAGAATATATAATTGCATTGGGAAATATAAATCATTTAAAATATATATATTTTTAAATCACCTCACTCCACCTTTCTAATTTTATAGATGAAAAATTAGGTCCCCAAATATTAAGTGACTTGTCCAAACAAGTAATTAGTAGAGCCAGGAATTATGCACATGGCTAGTGATTTCAAACCCATACTTGTTTGGACTGTTATTTATATTATAATTCTGTATCCCTAAGACATAATATTTTACACATAATAAGTTTTTTATAAATGTTGTTTAAAAAGAAATAGAGGCCAATTCTTTCATTTTTGTAAGTGACAAAGTCACAATTAGTGATAAAGCAAAGACTAGAATTTTGTTAAATCTTTTAAATTTATCTTTTTATCATAACACAGTTTCTGTAGCTAGATCTTGAAAAGATGATTACAAAGTAGTGACATATTTCTTTATACAAATTTTGTCTATTTATTTTAATAACTTAAATTTTTGATTGCTCTCTTTGATACCTAAAAATTTGAGAATATTGTTATGTTATAAAATATTTTCTTATATTTTATTCAATTATTAGAAAAATGACTTTTAAGAAGCAAATTGAGAAAAAAAGTACATGGAAGAAATCTAATTAGTAGAAAACTGCATTTAGTTTTTATCCCTGTTTTTATTAAATCCCTTATTTTATTATTAATTTAATGCTTTGGCTTTGACAACATCTTCTCTTCTATCCTCTTCAGTACATTTCCCTTCACATCACTGACCCTTGGTGCTGGCTCTCAGATAGTTTGCTGCAAAAGAAGGAAAATCTTATCTGGGACTAAACTGGTAGTTTTGTTAAGAATGTCCTCAGTGTTTTTGGAAGATCATGAGAATTAAATTGAACTAGGCATTTCTAGGATAATCAAACAAGTTGACAAATACTTGAAGAAAATTGAGCCTGCATTCCTAACCCCTTCCCTCAACTGGATAATGAAGGAAATGAAAAACAAGAATCAAGCCAATTTATATCATATATTTTATAAATGCCAGAAGCCTCAAACATATGTCAGGGGGAATGTTAGTATTGAATGAAAATCTTAATTGCCATCTCAGAGAACAAAGAACAGAAGAAAATAAATGCTATTTGATTCTCTAGACAAGTGGAAACCAGGAAGGTCTTTACAAACTTCAAGAGAGTAGCAGGCATTTAAACATTTTCCGATGGCTGGAAGCCCAATAGAAACCCATTGATGATATTTGATTGTCTAGTATATTTTGGGATAGCAAGAGATCAGCAGAAAGTAGAATCAATCTTTACTTTCTTCTCAAGAGGAAAGATATTTTTCATGATCAGATTGTCTTTTAAAGCAGGTGACTTTATTTAGTCTGATAGTGTAAAATGATAAGGTTCTTGATATTAGATTTCAGGAATTTAATTTCTCACCTTCAGTGTTCAGATAATTTTGTCTATTTTTTTCCTTCTTTTCATTTTACTATGGATGTATCATGTTCTGTCTCTGTTTAGAAAAACATAAACAAAACAACATACTTTTTAAAATAACTCAAAACTTTTTAATAATAAAAATTACTATTTACAACTTAAATGGTTTCTTCTTTCTGGAAGATTTTCATTCTGATGAATTTCAATCACTCAAATATTATCTCCTTTAGGACAATGTGTTTTATTTTTTCCTATTTTGTCTTTATGTACCTGGGCTTTGTGTACCAAAGCACCATAGAGTTTTGTATATAGTAAATACTAAACAAATATTTTTTTAATTAAAATATTAACAAGTGCCATTTTGGAACATAAGACATCAACCTGCATACTGAAACATTTTTGAGTACAGAAAAGTAAATTTCAGGAATGTAACAATAAATGTTTAATAATTAACTTTATGAGAGGAAATTTTGAAAATATATTTGGGGAACACTTTTAATTTTAATTTTCATTATCTTTTTTCTCCATCACTTTCATCCAATGACAATTAAAATATAAAGCCCCAATTGGCAGTGTTTTCCAATTTCAGAGATGTAAACACTAATTCTGAAAATTAACCAATTGATTCTTAAAAGTTGATTTGACATTCTAGTAAACAATTAGGTCTACATTCTTACCACAACAGAGAATAAAATCATTCCAAAAGCATAAAATATTTCTGAACCATATATTAATTAAAAACTAAGGTTAAGAGTTCTGATTGAATTTTAGAGTTAAATTATGTAATTATTAATCAAAATATGAAACTTTCCATTTTAAATGGCTCTTGAGCTAGTAAGGCCTACAAATCACATTGGTGACCTCAGAAAGTTGAATAAATGGACATAGATGTTACAAATAAATTTTAACATGCCAAACATTATAAGTATTATATGAAAATAATCTTTATTAGATTTGTGAGAAAGTAGATTCAAAAATTTTAGTTATAACTCAGAAATGGGATCACTTTTACAATATCTTAGCACATGCAAAAAGTCCCACAAAAAAAGGTAGCTATCATAAAATGTTGGAAACCAAACAGATCATCCAGGACTATAAATTTCAAAAATGACCAAATATTGTTATCTGGAATGCTATTGGCAATTTGGTTGGAGTACCTCACAATATCAAAAACAATCAGGAGTGTTTAATTGAATTCATGGATGTTAGATCTATGTTGCACTAAAAAGATAAGATGGTAAAATGCATTTTTTTTATCCTATTGATTTGAATCACTTTCCTCAAACTACTTTTTGATGTCCCTACAAGAAAGAAAACAAAGAACATTGGGTCTACTTGGAAAAGCAGGCTCTTTTTACTAGTCTTTCCACTGGCAAAGTAACTGACCAATTTGATATGGAGTGTAGGGTGAGTGAAAATGACCCCAAAATCCAATATAGTTCACTGAGCACATATTTCAGTTTTCAATGAATCTTTTAAAATTCTGTCTCAAAGGACTTTCATGCTTCTATTCCACTGGTATCTTTTAGGTTTTTAAAACTTCTTTTTAGAGTAAAATTTAATGTTGTCTAGTACACTTGATGCATTGTAATATGCCTCCAAACATGTGAAATTTTCTAGTGCAAAAGATACTTTTCCATTCTGAAAGGATGAAGTGCAGTGTGATATTTAAAAAAAAAGTAGTCTTGTTACCTCATTATTATTAAGGTTGACCTCAAGGCCAAGAAAGTGACAATTCACAAAAAGGGTACATTTGGTTTCCAAAATAATAGTAATAAGAACAATAAAAACAACACTAGGAGGTGACAAAAACAGTAATAAATTTTAAAGTTGATTCCTAAGCAGAGAATTTACATTATCTTTTTTTCTTAAGGATATTCATTATATGCCCCTATACCTTATTAATGTTTTAGTAGATACTCAAATTAGAATGGAGAAACCAACTCACAGCACAGTGTGGAAACCACTAGAGATTGCAATTGTCAGATGGAAATTAATTGATCATAATAGTCTTGCCATTATCTTGCACTCAGAAATTGTAGCTTATTAAAATTACTGAGTATAAAACAAGAATTTCACTCTTTATGTTGTATGTTATGTAAATGACTAAGCTGTTCATGTAGGAATGATCAGTGAATATCAATAAATGTATAATAAGAAATCAAAAGAAAAATTAGCTGAAAGCGAATTAATGTAGTACAACAATCAGAGTAGCAACAGAATATGTTGTATTTCATATTTAATTTCTTGGTTTGGGTTCTTGAAATTTAAACATTTAGCATGGAAATACTCACTTTGTGGATACCCATATTGCATATAAAATAACATTATGATCTTTATGGGACATTTTCCACACAACTATATTACAGGAGAAGGATCAGAAGTATATCCTTTTTATAGAGGAATAAACTGAGGATTAAACATATGAAGGTATCTGCTCATGGTTACATAATTTATAAGTGTAAAAATAGAATTTGAAAGTACATCAATTACCTCAAATAATTAATAGTTTATTTGAAAACAAATCCATGCATCTTAGAAAAAAAATTGTTGAAGCCATTTCTTCAATACTGATCAGACTCAATAGCCTTGAATGTTCTTTCCATCTATAAGATTTCATGAATTTATGATCCTGTCAATGCCAGGCTATTTATGCTGAACAATGTAGTCATAGGAAGAGTGTCTTTCTATGAGAGATATTAGTTCATCTAAGTTTCAGTTTTAGAAATTGAGAACCCATTAAAATTCTTAACATGGTATCAGTAACAGGCATTCTATTACATAAAGCTTACATTTTACAAGATGGAGGAAATGTGCTTTGCTTTCTTTTCTAGTTTTCTTTTTTTAAAGGAATGCAGAAATTCTTATTCAATAACAAAACACATTTATAACTTTTTTCAAATTACAGTCTTAAAAATTGTCTTATATGCTCAAGGTCACATAGCTAGCATGTCGATGACAAAACTTGAATATTTGTTTATTAGGACTTCAACAATAATTCCCTTTTCACTTGTGTTCCATCTTTTGTTCCATGCCTCTAAATATTTTTCTAAAATTCCTGTTTTTGTATGTTGCCTTCCTGATTTTCAGATGATTGTTTGTATTACATTCAAGGGATAATGTTATGGGATCTGAGGACTTTCTTATTTGATAATCTCACAATGATTTAATTATACTTGTTTTCCTCTTTAAGTCTATGTATTTAAAATTATTATAGACTATTATAGATATTTAGATATCTGTAGGTTCATCAAAAAGTTTAAAGGGCTTAATGATATGTAAAAGTTTAAAATCTTGGATTTAAGGCTTTAACAGATGAATAAATCTGTTGGTTTACAGATAAAAGAACTGAATCCCAGAGACAATAAGAATGTTTTTCAAGATCACATAAATAGTATTTGGGAGAACTCAGATTTTTACTCCCACTTCTTTTTCTCCAAATCCAAGACTATTCCCATTTCAGCATGTTTGTTCCCAACTGTTTTTCTGAACACTTCAAGATAATGATATACACAATAGAGAATGTAAATATATACTCATATATATTCTTTCTCTCTCATCTAAAATTCATATAGCAATTCAGACTTCTTGCACTATTGGAATTTCTAAACTTGAATCTAAAGTAGAGGTACTTCTGGGGTCTAGTAAAAGAATTCCTATCCTCTGCTTGTGTATATATACCTATATGTATGTGTATAGTATGGGCTAGTTCCTTGGAGGGCCTCAGGGTCAGCTAGAGTCAGGATAAATTAAAATCCTTGGTTTTTAGGGGGAGAAGTGAAGGAGACAGATAAACTGCCAGGAGGCTTGCCAAAGATGTATCCTGGATTCTCTAGTTCAGAGGCACTCTCTCCTCCTCTTCCTTTGGCAAAGTGACTCTGGCCTCCGTCCCTCCACCCTCCAATCCTTGCCTATAATTATCTTAACACCATACATTCAGAAAGCACCAACAGTAAGAAGAACCATTTATCCAAACATATGCTAATAGAGTCATTGTCTCACATCAAATAGGTAATTAACCTTTAGGTATTCAGTTGTCTGATCAAGCATACCTTTTTGGAGTTTCAGCCCTCTACATATATGCATAGAGTTATAGAAGAATCTATATATGTCATTTCCATATCTGTATCTAATGAATATAATGATCTCTCTCTGTGAGAGACTCTGAGAAAGACAGAGAAAGAAATAAATATCTGTGTGTGTCTCTCTCTGTCTCTTACACAAACAAAAAAATCCTACCAACCAAACCTATAGTTCAATAATGCAGGAATTGCTGAATAGAAATTTGTTATATAAATGGTTAGAACTAGATATATTACCTCGATCTCCATTTTTATAGTTTTATGTCTAAAATCTCTAGATTATATATATATATATATATATATATATATATATATATATATATATATATATATATATATATATATACATATATATTCTTTCTTTCTCATCTAAAAATCATATAGCAATTCAGACTTCTTGCACTATTGGAATTTCTAAACTTAAATCTAAAGTAGAGGTACTTCTCGGGTCTAGTAAAAGAATTCCTATCCTCTGGGATGGGTCAGGAAACATGCTGCTTCTATAAGACTAGCATGGAGAAAAATATTCACATAATGCTTTACATGAAAGCCATGCATTTTCCTATACTCACTCTTTAAGCTAAATAATCCTTCATCTCTTTTCTTCTTATTTTCCTTTTCCAAAATGTTCTTTATGGCAATTTTAGCCAAATCCCTCCTGTGTGGATAGGTTGAAGAGAGCAAGGAAAGGTAGTGCATTGTATGAATGATCAAAGACATGAATTACAGCTTCTTTCTTAAAGATATCTTTATGTAAAGAGTATAAGTTTGAACATATCTTTCTGCTTTATGGGGGAAAAGTCTTATTTAGTAAGATTTTTGGGGGGGATAATTTAATGATCACTAAAAACTTTATTAGCAGCAGTAAATTGTTAGTAATCATAATCATCCAATTAGAAACAAGAATGGTTTGAAAATATATGGAATATTGTGAAAACTGCATGCATTGACTATAGCCTTCAGGAATATAACAACAACAACAACAACAATAGTTTATATTTGAGTAGTACTCATTATGTGCCAGGCACTGTGCTAAGCATGTTGCAATTATTTGCTCATTTGATGCTCAAAACAACTCTGAATGGTAGATGTTATTATTTTCCCTACTTTAGATCTGAGGAAATTGAAACAGTGATGAAATTCTTCATCCAGGGTCACTAACCTAGCAATTGTT
This sequence comes from Sminthopsis crassicaudata, assembly GCF_048593235.1. Taxonomy (NCBI): domain Eukaryota; kingdom Metazoa; phylum Chordata; class Mammalia; order Dasyuromorphia; family Dasyuridae; genus Sminthopsis; species Sminthopsis crassicaudata. Next base: position 643,218,748 of record NC_133618.1, on the reverse strand, counting down.
TGAGGCCACATTTGAGCTTATATCTTCCTAACTCCCTACCTAATTCCCTTTCCACTGTAGCAGCTAGCTTCCTAGGATGATAAAGATTTATAAATAAGATTAATCTATACATTTTTTGAATTTTTTCAATATTTTGTGCTTATCAGAATGTCACAATACATTTGATCATTAAACTTTGATCAATTAATTGCATTAAAAAAAAGTCCACAAGGCTATAAATCAAATTCTTATATTGATTGATTTTCATATCTGGAGTACGTATGTGTGCATGCCTATTTACTTTCCCAGAAAGGGTGGTAGGTTGTCAGTGATCATTTTTTACAGCCTTGTATAATTTGGTTTCAACAACAATTCAACAAGCATTTATTTAGTGCCCAAGCCACCACTAGCAATACAAAATAAAAGAAATTAAATAATTGCTGTCATTCAAGAGAATATATTTTATTTCAGATGTTAGAGAGGGAAGGATAATATAATTCTGCTTTTATTCAGTCATTTCAGTCATGTCTGGCTGACCCCATTTGATATTTTCTTGACAGACAGTAGTTTGCCATTTTCTTCTTTAGCTCATTTTACAGATTAGTATGCTGGGGCAAAAGTGTCTTGCCCAGAATCACATTGTTAGTATATGTCTGAGATCAAATTTGAACTCAGGTTTTCCTGACTCCAGGCATGGCAGTCTATCCACTATGTCTCTAGATATTGTCCCCAATAAGGGAAGGTGTGATCCCAAGCTTTATATCCAAAACTTGATACCTTTTCCACCAAATTCCAGTTTCCACAATGAATATGCGCTGATAGTAAAATGCCCATTAATCCAAGTCAATAGCAAAGCAAAATTTATGAAAAGTATATGCAGGAAAATGCAATTGTTTAATGATCCTTTTCACAAATTTTCATTCTAGCCAAACTAATCTATTCACAATTAGATCTTCCTCCATGACTGCACAAACTTATGGCATACCTACAACATACTCCTCCTTCATTCCCTAGAATCCCTATTTTCCGTCAAGTCTCTGATCATGTGCCAGTACTTATAAGGAAAATTTCCTTATTCTCCTACACCTTGCACCTAATTTTTGGTGCTCTCTTCCCCTCTTTTAAATGATTATGATTAGACTTTACTATTACATGTTACTTTGGACTAAGTAGAATGTAGGGCTCTTGAAATCAAGGGCTGTCTTTTGTTGCTGTTATTGTTCTCTTTATTGGTTTTGCTTTATGTTTGCACTCTCAATGCCTAGGATGTTTGGAGAATATTTCTTGATTTGAAATTATTGGGATTAGAAAAATGAACATTTTACCCTATACCCCAAAGAGAAATCTAAGAAATAGCAATTATTTGATTCTATTAAATAGGTAGATCCAACATTTTTTACATATAAAAGTCTGTCAGAATTTGTATCATTTGCATTTTAATTATGCAATAAAGGGAGAAACACTGAAGGAATAATTGGGTCTGATATTAGTCAATTAGAGCTATAACTAAAAAAAAAAAAACAGAAACCTACATTGATTGCCACAGAATAGTCACAAATATCCATTGATCAGATGTTGTTTTATAACTTGTAGTGGCAATAAAAAACAGAGAGGGAGGTATCCATTTTCGATGTACCATATTTGTTAAAATTTAAATAAATGAAAACAGATTCAGAACACCTTACTACAATATAATTCAGCTTTTACTGTTAATGTTTTCTAAACTAGAGATATTTGAGGGTGAAACTAATGATTAAAATTTAACTTAGAAATAAGGGCAGTTTGATAAAGTGACTACATTCCACATAACCGGTCCCATATGAACAGAATAGAGACAGCACACCGTCCTTTCTGTCCATGTTGTCCCATAGAATACCATGCTTCTTTTTCTATAAGAAAACCTGTCAGAACACATAATTCTATGATTGCTTATGGGACCTGTCTGGCAAAGGGGGTTTGGATTTTGATGAGATACTGACTGTATATTTCCTTCCCCTGTGTATTTTTGTTGACAGATACAACTACATATTCCACTGAAAGATCGGAGCACTTTAAGCCCTGCAAAGACAAGGATCTTGCATATTGTCTGAATGAAGGAGAATGCTTTGTGATTGAAACCTTGACGGGGTCACACAAACACTGCCGGTAAGGGAGAGTCATTCACCGACCCACATTATTATTATTATTATTATTTTTTCTGCTTAGTCTATGCAGAACTGGGGGGAAATGGCAACAAGAGACAAAATCCAAAGCCATCATGATGGATGAGTTAGAATTGTAAATATTGGAGGCCAAAGGGTCTCAATTTCTCATGAACTATAAATCAGAAGTTAAATGATAAGGTTGAAGTATCAAATCAACTTAAAAAGGTGTTATTCTTACAATATCTACAACATGTACTTAAATGTTACATATTTAGTATTATTCATTATAAGACTCATACATGTTGAAGGATAAACTTCTTATTTATTCCCTGGCATTCAGAAATATTTACTCATAATTAAATCAGCCTTTTGAAGAAACACAAAAGATATAATTATACAGCATCAGACGACCAGTTCAAACAGCCAACAGTAGCTTCAGCTCTGCTGTATCATCTCCAACAAAAAAATAGACATATTCTAAAGCTGCTAGAGGTCTTATGCTTTTGTCTCAGTTCATTAATTCTGTTATAATTTATCTTTTTTAAAAGGAAAAGGAAAACATCCATGCTTGTGAAATACTTTGTAGTAAGAATAGCATTCCAAATGAATCAACAAAGCCCTGTGGCAGGCCAATGACTGAGCTGCAGGGTCCAAAGACAATGGTGGGGTTGTGGAAGGTGGCTGTTTATGAGGCCTTCAGAGACACAGGATTATATTCCAACTGGCAATAAACAAGGTCCAAACAGATGTAGATAAATAATGCTCTTATATGTGCTGCAGTTTCATGGCCCAGCACCCCATTGTAGGAAATCAAATTAGCATCAGAAACATATCCTACTGAGTTTTTATTCCCAGTACTACACTTGTAATTTGTTTGTTTTTTTTTCCTTGAATTTTATATGCTTCAGTGATCATTTATATCCATAGCCCTCTCCTTCCCTTTTTTTTTTCTCATACGACACAGTTATTAAATTAATTATTCTGAATCATGGAGCATGGAAAATTGGGTTGATTTTTTTTCCCTTTTCACTAGAGCTATTAGTAAAATGTATAATTCTCCTGCCTCTCACTCATTACTTGATTAAATCAACTCCAGAATCCTGAAGTTACAAAGGCTGGAGATGCCTTTGGACTTGGATGAAATGGAAACTTTGGACAATATTGGGACGGTTGTTTAAGCCTATAATGTGGGATAGTTATAATAGTGTTTTTAGCATGGGTTTTAAATTACCTAACTGTTTTTACCTAGTTTGGAGACTGCTACTTTAGTGGAGAGTTGTAGCTCTATCTCAATATTCAGTGTGACCTTAGCCAAGTCACTTAACACTTAATTAACTCCATGATCAGAAAAATGAGAGGTTCATAATGGATGAAACATCTCTATTTCTACTATTTGATTCATTTAATGTTTAATTCAATTCATTTAACAGGCCTCTTAAATCAATATATGTATTCCAAAGGATGTGTTATTTTTAATCATGAAGAATTAATGGATGCTTTGCATCTGATATTAAAGGTCTTATACAATTTAAAGAACTGTTTACAATATTAAAGGCATCTTTGAACATTTGACTAGGATATTTTTATTTATATTTTTGGAAAGGCTGGTGCTATCTTTAAGACAAGATTATACTCTTGTTTCTCTCTCTCTCTCTTTCTCTCTCTCTCTCTCTCTCTCTCTCTCTCTCTCTCTCTCTCTCTCTCTCTCTCTCTCTCTCTCTCTCCTCATACTGCTTTATTTTTCATTCAATACCTCTGAGTAACTCATTGATAGAAGGAAATACAAGTGAGAAAACCCTATTAAAGCAAGTTGGTAGATGCTTTGTAATTTAAACTTTTGAAGAGTTTTCTTGAGAGATTAAGAGCCTTACCTATGTTCACACAGTCAGTGTGTCAGGGGTTGAATTTAAATCTAGATTATCCCAGTTGTAAGATCAAATGTCTATTAATTGAATCATGGCTGACTGTCCCTCTTATCACTTTATACTAGATTAAAAACTATCAATTAGAACTATCTAGATGGCACAATGGATAGAGTGCAGGAACTAGATTCAGAAGACCTGAATTCAAATCCAGATTCAGATAGTTACTAATTTTATGACTGCCAGAAATTTACTCAATATCTATTTCACTTTCTTCATTTGTAAAATGGATATAATAAGAGATAGGGACACAGAAGAGATGTGAAAAAGACAAGCATAAAAAGAGATGAGAAAAGGAGACATCTCTTTTTGAGAGATAAAGAATGACAGACAGATAGAAATGCCAAGAAACAGAGTCAGAAATCCATCCAGAGACAGAGACTCACACACAGGTAGAATTGAAACTTAAAGAAACTGGAGATTTAAAGAAAAAATGTAGAAGAAGACTATAAAAGAAGACAAAAGACCAGGATTCCTAGATTCTGGCCTCATATGTGTTACTTAATAATCATGTGATCCTCACATACCCCTTATGTATATAGTTATATAAGAAATTTATATGGATTCTTACATTTCATATCTCTCTTTTAAAAAATGGTAAAAAGTGCATGTATTCAATATCTTTGCCTTTTACATATCAAATCTCAAACAGTCAACATTCCTAGTATTAAGAAATTTATAAAAGTGAGAATAAATAGACTGTGGTATGTGTATGTTATATTTAGGGGAGAAAAAGCTCTTTTAACTGTAAACTGACTTTCCCCACCTTGACTTGAGCTTCATTGTAATTAAAGGAAGAGATCCTCCATTTTATTTTTGAAAAGAAAAACAATATTACAAAAACAAAAATATTATTTCATGCTTATTTAACATCTAGTTGAGGACCACTTACTCCTGGTCTTCCCATTAAGCTTGATGTACAGTGGCCCAGCTCCAGTTAGATAGAAGCTATTATCATTTACTATTATTAGGTTGATGAGTAAGAGTTTCAATTCAACACTTTACTTTCTGATTAAATAATTTTCATCCTATTCAGATTTTTTTGTTAATTTTCAATTTGCTCTAGTCAAAGTAACTTGTTTCCATATTGACTTCATGTATTTTGGAATCACAAAATAAACTTGGGATTTTACTAATAGAAATAATTCAATCAGAGAAGCAGAGAAAAAGAATAAGGAATGATAGGAAATCTATTAAAGTTTTACAAGTAAAAATAATTCTGAAGAACAGGGGTTTCTATGCATAGTTACTTTTCTTATTTTGTTTAGACATGTTGGAGATCTGAGAAAAGGAACATTCCTCAATGTGTTCAAAACTAGAAGTGGCCAGTGTGATTTAACCAATTGATAGGCATTTGAATAGAAAAAAAAAATAATTGGGAAAAATTTCAAGTTTAAAATATGTCTTGATTTTATTATTGAAATTCAGTCAGTATTACATCAGTTATAATGGCAAATGTCTTTTCTAGTCCTTGGATGGAATAGGAATTATTCTTAGGTTTGACTTAATGATTTGGGGAATCTGTGACACATTTTCCCAAATCTACTGGCTTTTTTTGAAATTTAAAACTACCTCCTTCCAAAAAACAAAACAAAACAAAACAAAACAAAACAAAAAAAAAAACAGAAGATAAAGAGTGGGAACAGAGTCAATCTGAGAGTCAATGAGTCAATCACTTTGAGAGAAGTAAGGTTATGATTGAGTTGATAGGAAAGCTGTATGTCAGAATGTTGAGAGAACTGGGATTTTCATGAATTCTTTCAAGTTCATATGGAATCATTTGAATATAAAGTCTGGGGAATACTCAATATAAGTGTTTAATTTGAACAGTTCTACAGGAAAGGTACCCTACCATTTAAGAGCAAAAGGGAGAGAATTTGTGGAGCTTTGTGCATATCTCTCTATAGTCCCACCTGCCAGTTGGTAGTGGTTCTAGTAATTGCTATTGAAATTTTTAAGTAAAGACTTTGATAGTCAAAGACCTGGAAGCTTCTCAACTTACAATGCTTACTTACAATTCTTCGTATTTTCCTTATTAGTCACTACCCCATAATTAGAAAAGGTGAGTTACAATTTAATCATCATTAAGTAAATATCATGGTATGGCTGCTCTGATTGCTGTTATTCACAAATACATTCCACTTGCCTTATCTCCTCTTCCACATTTTGTGCTATTTGGAAATATATATTGCATAATAGTATGCTATTATTAATATGCCAAGAAGATCCTTAAACCCAAAAGAATTCCCCTTCTATCATATCTAGGATTGTTTTCTTACCTGATGTTTTATGTGTGTATCAACCCTCATCCCAAGGAATAGACTTTGCAACAGAGACACATGCTATGCTCTCAAGTAACTAAATGATCTGGAATAACATGACATCTCTTTGGATGACAGAAAAGATTAAGGAGGGCTGATCTGAATTGGTCAGAATTCAAAAAGTAGTGACTGCTGATAAGTTATCCCCAGATTAGGCTAATTAAGTAGATTTTTCAGTGGGTGTCTTGGAGGTTAAGCAGATATTGACTATCAAATAGTATGTCCAGGAGAGAAATCTAAACAATTGTTGACAACTTGGAACTGCTTAAGGAAAGAAGGATTGAAGATACAAGATCCTATTTATTAAATAAGCCAGTAATCACTCTGGAAGATATATTAGGTTTTGTACATGAATTGTTTTCATTTTCTAAATAGTTCTTCCAAAGTCTTAAGAGAGAATGACTTACTATTTATTATTGTTAAAAATGAAATCAAATAGAAGGCAATTATATTTTTGCCTCTGTTCTGTGGCCTCCAAGAAAATGATTTTGAAACAATCTAACAAAGATTTTGGCTCTAAAGATAATGTAGTATAATGTCTGTAATAAGAAACAGGGTAATAAAAGGATAAAAAAAATCTTAAGAGGTATTTCAAGTTCATCACAGACTTTCCAAGGTAAACATTGAATCATTCAATTGATGATATTTGTCACAACTCAAATATAATTTAAGTAATTTGCTATAGCTGTATTCACAAGTCAATGATGTTCATAATAGAAGGCCTACTGATTGCCCTTGCCATGAAAATATTTCAAGTTATAATGAAACTTCCCTTTATTCTCAATCAGTGTAGCTTGTCAAAATAGTTTCATTTTCTAAAAATGAATATTAACCTTGCAGTACTGTGATACCAATGAAATGGATTGTTTACTCTCTTCTAACATATTTCTCAGTTCACTAATCCTATGTAGGAGAATCATTCTGGAATGTTTTATGGTGAATTTTAAGACCAAGATAAAGATCCTTAAAGTGTTTCTATTAAGTACTAGTTAAATATTCTTAAGTTAATCATTGAAATCCTATGTACTTTTATCAGAAATATGCACTGTGATTAGGAACAATGTTTTTGTTTTTAATTTTTTCTGGATGTACTATTTCTTATTTCGTGACTTTATTAATGCTAAGTGATGACTATAGATTTTAAAAGAATATATGAAAAAAAATAAAAAATGAAAACACAAGAAAATATATAACTAAGAGGGAATAAGGATTTGCATATGCACTGTAACAATGATTTTAAGAATGAAAAAAGTCTATGATGATTAAAGGATTATGAGGACAAAAAAAAAAAAAAAAAAAAAAAAAAGCACATTTGGAAAAAAGAACAATGCAAAGATAGCAGCCCTGCTTTGAAACAGAAGGAAAAATGTCAAAGGATGCTTGGTTAGGAGAATGATCTTCAAGCTGGAAATAAATAGTTGAACAAATGGAGAATTAAAACCCAAGAGAACCGGAAATAGTAAGAGAGCACCTTGTTCCTTGAACAGAATTTAACTCATCTAGCCAAAATCAATTATATCCTTAGGCAATGAAGGATTTGGAGGAGTGATCACAGAATTGTTGTTCATAATCTTCAAGGAACCTTAAAAAAGGGAAAAGGTGCTAGACAATTGAAGATGGAAATGTTCCAAATTTTAAAGGAAGAATAGGATAAATTTCAAATTCAAAGACTGGTGAGCTTTCTAGCTATACCCACCAATAGTTTATCATGGTTTATTTTCAATCATTATTTTCCCCACATGATTAGAGTACTATTTACTAAGACATTTCTCTACATTATTCTTTTTTTTTTTTTTTTATACAAGAAAGTAGTTGTTAAGTTATCTTAGGTTTATTGAGGAATAAAATGACCCCGTCATTAATTGAATGTGGTTTCTAGATATTAATGTCCTAAATGTTATGATGGAATATATTCAAAATTTTAAGGCATTAAAGAAAAGATACCCATAATATCCTTATAATCAAAATGGAGAAAAGACTATAACATAACAGTCAAGATGAATTCTTAATTACTTGAAAAAACATGATACTCAAAGTTCAATAAATAGATACCAATCTAAAAAGAAGTTTATTATGGTGGCCAATAGATTTTGATGTCATTTTTATTTTATTTTTAATTCCAGGGAGAAATTAGTAGAGAAGATTGCATGCTATGATAGATGGGGAGCTGTGCTAAGAGTTGAAGAAATTTGAGCCAAATCCCAGGCTTACTCTTTACTAGGTCTAAGCTAATTTTTAAAAATGATTTTTTAGATTTAGTTTCTTCATTCACAAAGTGAGAAATCTGAACCAGATCACCTTTAAAATTCTTTTCATATCTAAATCTCATGATCCTAAAATATGCTCAAAGTTTTGTGAATAATGCAAATTTATAGCTTAATTAGCATATTGATTGATAAAATCAGGATTCCAAAAGGTCTCTCTTTAAGTTGGAGCAATGGCCTAAATCTTATTTGATCATATATTACAGTATGAATGTAACATTCTGCTTTTAAGACTCTTTAAGTAAAATATATGTTTTGTCTTTATCTTTCCTTCTTTTCCAAATATACCTTTACCCATTCCTTTCTCAGGAAGCCATCCTTTGTACAAAGACTTTTTAAAAAGAGGAAAATATCAATTTAGCTAAAAGTATAATTTGTTTTACAATATATACAATATGTCACATTCATAGTTAACCACCTTTGAAAAAATATAGAGAAGAGTACATTTTCTTCTCTTCTGAGATAAAGTTTTCATGATAATGAAACATCATTCAGTTCTGTGGTTTGCCATTTATATTGGTGAATTTGTTTATATTTTACTTTCTTGGGCCTGTTTAGTTGACTTTGATTCATTTTATACAATTTTCCCCATGTTTCTATGAATTATTCATATTTATTATTTCATATGATATAGTATAATTCTATTTCTCTAATTTACAAAAGTTTAAGCATTTCCTAATTGATACTCATCTACATTGTCCCACTTCATTGGTACTAGAAAAAGTGCTGCTCTAAATATATTGATGTGAATAGCCCTTTTCTATATTTTCCTATATTAATTATAAGTAGAAAATGAGAGAAACCTAGCAAAATAGCATTAAGTATGAAAAAGTCCAAGACATTTTAGAAACAAGACCAATATGAGTATTATATAGCTTTCTGAAAATTAATCATGATCTAAAGTTATTTTCTTAGAAATATAGTATCCAGAGTTAAGAGATCCTTCTTGGTTTTCTTCTGAGCATAATGGTTTTAGATCATTGTGATTAGTTATGGATATCCCAGAAGAGAGAATAATCAAGTAAAACATCCAATGTTGCAAAATCATATATTAGTAATGATTAAAGAAAAATGACAAAGAATAGTCTAAAGAAGAGGAGAAAAGTAGTGAAGTACCATTACTATCTTAAGATATTTAAAGAATTGTCATTTACATAGGAATTTCATATTTTCTCTTTGGAGGTGTGTCTCTCTAACTTATATATGGAGCATTCCATCTGTAGCTGTCATTGTCAGTGTCTGCTTTCCTGCTTCCTTCTTCCTTACTATCTTCAATCATATCCAGGTCTCTTCCATCTTTAATGACTTTCATTTAATCCTATCATGCCTTCAAGCTATCAACCCATGTCATTCACATTTCTTTTCCATTTCATTGGCAAATTTCTAGATTGGTATCTATACCTATTGCCTACACTTTCTTCCCTGCCACTCACATCTTAGTTTCTCAAAGTCTGGCTTCCAACTAATGAGGGAAAGGAAAGGGGGAACCCCATTTCTCGGCACATAGATAATCCCATGAGGTGCAGTGTCCCCGTAAAATGAATTTACAGGCCTGAAAACCTAGATTGATAAATAAAAGGTTTATTGTAGGAATTTGGAAGTAAAGCTCAGTTAGAAAGACGCCAGGGCCAAAGGTGGCCACTGGCGGATAGGAACCCCTACATGGCTGGAAGGATACCATGTGTTGGCTGGGAGGGCTCCTGCAATGAGGGCGTCCCTGCTCACCTCTTTTATACCCAAAAGATGATGGACAGTATCCCTAAATTCTTGGCTGGCTTTTCTGTTAGCTTAGATTAAGTGAGGGCCGGGGGAAGCTGAGGTGATGATGGTGGGGGCTGGGCCTGTACATTCAAGCCATGGGTTGGGCAATTAGAAAGGAATCTTAAAGGGACTTCAACCCCCATCACAACTAACAATCTTTTAAAAGTGTTCTCTCCAAAGTTCCAGGGATCTCTTATTTACTCAATCAATCTAATTACTTTCTCTGAGCTCTGATTCTACTTGAATTCTCTATTCCCCTGTGGGTTTGTTTGTTTGTTTGTTTTGTTTTGTTTTGTTTTGTTTTTGCAAGGCAATTGGAGCTGAGTGACTGAAAAAAGTGGTGTTGAGTATAAGGTGGAATTTGAACTCAGGTTCTTCTGATTTCAGGGCTGATGCTCTATCCAGGCCACCATCTAGCTGTCCCCTCTCTGCTACATTTATCCTTGTCAGCTTCATTCTGGATGATTCCTTCTTTGATTTGTATGAAAGTATAATCTGCTGATTACATTCTTGCTATTTGACTACTTTTTCTCAGTTTCTTTTGCTGGAAAACCATCCTCCATTGGATAGGCTTCTCTCAAGTTTTGTTTGTTTTTTTTTTTTTTTCCCCAGGTCCTTTAGCTCTCATATTGTCACACTCTCTTAATAATCACATTTCCAGAAGGATTCAAATATTACCTCTATAAAAATAACTGTTGAGTCTATGAATGCAGCCCTATTGAATCTTTCTCTGGATTCCATTCCTAAATCATCAACTGCTTTTATTATATTTATCTATATTATCTCAGCTCAAACCCATCAGGTAAAAAAAGAAAATGTGTTTTGTTTTTCCTTAAATATATACATCTTTATTGTGGAACCCATTATCATTGCTGATCATCCAAGCTTACAACATTGTATAAATTCCTTACTCTTCTATTTCACACTCCATATAGCATAAGTTGCACCTTCTATTGTTTATCCATCCACTATATAATTCACATTTATCTTATATGCTTGATCCAAAAAGCCTCTAGCCTAGTTTTAACTCTATATTTCTTCTGACCTGCAATACTACTTTTGCCTTTTAATTGGTACCTTTCTTTCCAGTTGTTCTTTCCTTTTCTAACACAACTATCCTAAATCCAAATTCCTGTAAAGCCTCATTGACTTTGAATTGCTTTATTGTATTATTACAGTAGCCTCCTAATCAGAAACATTGTTTTCATTATTCTCTCTACTCTTTCTAGATCATCCACTCCTGGGATCTCCAGAGATGCAAAATAAATATCATTAATGTGATCCTGATCATATTATCTTCCTCTCAAAATGCATATATGATTTTATTTCCTTCAATTAAAAAATAAAAACAATGACCTATACTGGATTGCTTGCTGTCTAGAGGAGGGGAATGTGGAGTGGGAAAGAGAAACATTTGGAACACAAGGTTTTACAGGGGGTGAATGTTGAAAATCATTTTTGCATGTATTTTTAAAAATAAAAAGTTATTATTATTAAAGAAAGAAAGAAAGAAAGAAAGAAAAACTAACCTTGGCATTTTAAGGATCTATACAAACTGGTTCCCATTTTATATTCTTAAAGATATTTCATATTATTTCTTTTTACATCATGCTATAAACAATCTAACCTATCTTGATATTATTCAAACTTAATAGTCTATGTTCTATTTCTGTGCCTTTAACTTTTTTCCCCCTGCAATTCACTTTGTCCTCATTTCTTCCTGTTATAATTTAGTACTCTTTCAAGGTATCACTTCCTACAGAAATCATGCCTAATTTCTCTACTTGTTAGTGTCCTCTATTATGACACAAATGTGTTAAGAAGAAAATGTAGAGAAGGAAAAACAGGGTTGTCTGAAATGGAAAAGACTATATTAAGAATTAATGACTTTCTCATGCCTAAAAATGTTTATACATAGGTTATTTCAGAGTCTACTGGGCAAACATTTGATTGTTATAATAGTCCAACATGGGTGACATTTTTAAGTGCTGTGCTGCCTTTACCACAAATTTAAACCTAAGAATATGTTACTTTTAGACTTGATATAAAGTGGCGGGGTCTTAACTGCAGTCTTTCAAAGTGGATTCAGTGGCTCTGAGCTATAGGGTGCTTTTCATGAGACTTTAAGAAGTAAACTGCAAAAAGAGATTAGATACATACTTGTTAGTGAAAATATATTGTGTTGAGAATTCCTTTCATATATTAGTCTGAGTAGGACTGCTGAGGTCTTGTTCAGCTTTAAGATTTTGTATTTCCAACTTACTTTGAATAGTTAATAATAAATTATGTCCTCAATATATTTGTTATACAAAGGATTTTTTTTTTATTCTAAAGACTTTCTAAGACATGTCACCTGGATATATCCTGTTCTCTTACTAACAAAGTATATTAAAGATTGGGATATTTATTATCAACTATGATTTCTTTCTTTAAAATCTTTTCTAGATATGCTCCCTATAGTTTGATTATTCTTGAACATCTGTTTTTAGGATACATGTGGAAGAGAAGTACAGTATTTATGCAAACATATAATTAATCCTAGGGAGAATCTGTTCAAGAAGTAATAAAAAGTACAATTTGAATGAAAGTGAAATCTAATGGAGAATAGTAGTGGGAGTCTTTAACTTTGCTTCCCTAAGGACTATTATTATTAAGGACTATCATTACTACCTGAGAATTGAACTATTATATTTTTAGCTCTAAAAGCACTGAAAGATCCTCAAGAGATTTACATGATTTAGAAGTTTACTATTATTCTTTTATTTGCATATGTCATATAGAACAATAGGAAATATTATTTTAACATAAAATAATAACTAGAATTTGTTTAGCACTTAATTGTGAAATACCTTATGTGTGTATATATATATATATATATATATATATATTCAATCCTCATGCCAAACTTATGGAACAGGTGTTATTATAATGACTATTTGGAAGATGAGAAAATCAAGGATGGGAGAGCCATATCTCCAAGGTTACATAGATGTCTGAGACATGATTTGAAACAAGAATTTCCCTAATTCAAATCCAGAACTTTACCCCCTACTCTATAACCATTAACTATAACAGCAATAATTATTAAATTATCCACTCATGTATGATGTGATGAGATAAATTTAAATATCTTTTAATTCTGAAACTTTTGTCCTACTGTTTCATATAAATAGGTATACATGTACATGATGATTTTGAGTGATTGCTAACAGCTAAGTGTATAAGGAAGGGTTCCCCCAGAACTCAATGTTAGTGATACACTTAGACTAATTATTATATCTATTTTATGCATTTTTCTGCACAAATATACTTACTGATGATTTCTTGTGCATATGGCACATCTTAACCAAATTTCATGTATTATCTCAGTCCCTACTTGTACTCTCTTTTTAACAGAGATATAATGAATGTTTATTAAACTTAATTATTTAGTCATCAGAAAAGTTTGGTCTTTAGAAGGAAAAACTAGGAATTTGTGGAAAGATAGATTTGAGTTTTATATAAGGAAAAGAAAGTTTCTTATATAGCTGTACAAGAAAAATGATTTATCTTGAATAATAATGGATTATTTTTCAAAAGAGATCATTACATAAAATGAGAATGCCAAATTTTCAGAAATATTCTAGAGATGATTGCTGCATAAAAATGCTTTGAACTAGATGGCTTCTAAGGTTCCTTCCAGTTCTGAGTATCTGTAATCCATTGTAAACTATATAGAATATATCAAAAAAGATATTTCTATGAGGATTGTTGCTGTTCATTCATTTTAGTCATATCAAATTATTTGTGACCCACTTAGTTTTTTTTTTTTTTTTTTTTTTTTTTTTAAAGATTCTGGAGTGGCTTTCCATTTCCTTCTCCAGCTCATTTTGAAGATGAGAAAACTGAGGCAAACAGGGTTAAGGGACTTGTACATGATTGTATAGTGAGGCAGTATCTAAGACATTAGTCTTCTTGACTCCAGGTCTGATACTCTATTTGTGCCACCTAACTTTCCCCTCATTCCATTGAGTGCACTAAATATGATACCTTTCATTACAGATTTTTTAAACAAGTCTTTACCTTGCTGTTGTGTTTTTTTACAGCCATGTTATATGGTACAATTTAGCATGTAAGTGAACTGTATAGAAATATATCAATAGAAATAGTGAAGAACTTGAATCACTATATCCCTGCTTTTGAAATATTTTAATTTCAGTGTCTTGAGCATAATTTTAGTGTTCTCATTTCCAAAAGCTCTGTGAATCACTTTTACCTTAATTGCACCTCCTTGACACTAATCCACACTTTCTTTGAACAGATTTTATAATAAAGCAGGAGCATACACGTAAAAATTAATTAAAATTCAGTGTTCAAGTAAATTCTTTTTACCCCTCTATCCCTATCTCAAATGACATTGTCTCTACTTGAAACAAGGGACTGTTTTAACTTTCCACTGAGTACCTTCAGTTGATCAGGTTTTCATAATGATTTCCCTATGGACAACTTTGTTTACTAAACAGTTTAATTTTCTGAGTCCCTCCCTATTTGGTAAGCTGCAAAGCCTGCACATCACATTCAGGAGATGAATCACAAATGAGGGGAAATGTGTAGTCAGAAGGATTTTAAAAATGCATAAAGATAGCCAAATAGATCTGTCCAAGTATAGTATTCTATGTTCAAGTGTCCACCAATAGAATCATTGTGGAGCATATTAGAATGCATTTTATTATTTCCCAAATATCATGGTAATTCTTAGAAAAAAAAAAAGAAAACATTCAAATACAACAATAGTAATAAAGAGGTTACGGTGTGTGTGTGTGTGTGTGTGTGTGTGTGTGTGTGTGTGTGTGTGTTAAAATAGTGGTATCAAACAACATAGTATTTTTACTCTTTTTGTTATTTTGTTATTTGTTATTTTCTTGCATTTTGTTTTCTTTCTCATTTTTTTTCTTATTTATCTGATTTTTCTTGTGCAGCATGATAATTGTGGAAATATGTGTAGAAGAATTGAGCATGTTTAACATGTATTCGATTACTTACTATCTAGGAAAGAAGGTGGGGGGAAGGGAGGGGAAATTTTTGGAATACAAGGCTTTTCAAGGGTGACTGTTGAAAATTATCTATGCATATAAAAAAAGAATTAAATCTTGACTTGCAAATGAATTGGATTTAAGTGAGGCAGAGTTTAATAAAGTCATAAGCCTCCTTCTCTCTTCAGAATTACTAAAGTCTAGTGGAAAGACAACAGTCAGGACATTGGTGATGATCTGGGATGCAATAGATGGTTTTGGTGATTTTTAAAGTGTGACAAATTAGCTTCAATTATCTTTATGACCAATGGAACATATTGTTCTTATCCATTCATCCCATCAGAGGGAAATATTCACATGCTTGAGGCAGACTTCCTCTAACTCACCAATGAGTTTGAGCCTCCTTAATCACATGGTTTAATCCATCTGCTAAGATGGTTTTTAACTGAGTTTGACTTCTGTGCATGTTATAGCTTCTTGGAGTTATGGGTTAGAGTTAGGTGATGAGTTGGACACTAAAGATGGATGAGCAGTGCTGAAAAGAGCTTGGGAAGCCTTTACACCAAAAGTACTAGTCCCCTCTTAACACCCCAGACACCCCCACAAATAGAAGCTATGGAAACACATAAGACTGATAGCATTTCTACATGATGACTTCCAAAATCTTCTATTTCATTCATGTAGGTTACTTCCTTCAGTATTGGAAGAAATGACTTTTGGAAATTAGTAGGAAATTGGAGGTGGGAACAAAAAATACAACATTGTATGGCCAACATGATGATTTATTTGTCCCAATTTGATATAGTGTAGTGTGTAAAGATCTTGGCTTAAGGTCACAAGAAAACAGGTTTAAATCCTATAATCCTTCAAAGAGACATACCATCTGTCAACAGATAGCCATATTTAAAGATAACTACCACTAATATACACTAAGCCTTATGGCTTAGTAGTGGTTTGGGGAGTTGATTTTTATTGTATTTAATTCAGTATTATCTCTACATTTCTTGGAGCATGAGAGTAAGACTTTAGTAAACAGTTTTAATTGACAATTCATTGAAAATGAAGGATATGAAGAGAGTGTCTGCTATGGCTAAACTTCCAGAGTGTTCTGTGAAGGAAATTATGTAGAACCAAATTTATATGATCAGAAATCAGAAATCCAGAGACTTGAAGGGATCTTAGAAGTCATTGAGTTCAATTTGTTTTTTCATGGTGAAACTGAGGCATTGTGACATTAAGTGACTTTGCATACAACTCTTCTCACTTTCAATCCCTGTACTCTAGTCACCATATCACAATTCCTTTCTTCTTTAGTCATATTTGTCCAGCCCATATCATGGTCTCTATGTAATTTATAATCATTTTTCACAGAAAGATATTATGGAATGAACACTATGAGATTCATGTTTGAGTTCAAGTCTCAGTTCCACAATTATGTTTTATTAAGGAAGTAACATTAACCACATGACCCTCAGTTTCTTACTTTATAAAATGAAGAGGTTGGACTAGATTATAGAATTATAGAATCTCAACTATAAAAGGAAATCTTAGAGATAATTTAGTTCAAAGCACAATTGAATGATAATACCCTTTATAATTGAAAAGTATATATCCATTTGATCTTTTTTTTATTATTCATTTTTCCAAATTATCCCCTTCCTCCCTCCACTCCCTCCCCCCGATGACAGGTAATCCCATACATTTTACATGTGTTACAATATAACCTAGATACAATATATGTGTGTAAATCCAATTTTCTTGTTGCACGTTAAGTATTAGCTTCCGAAGGTATAAGTAACCTGGGTAGATAGACAGTAGTGCTAACAATTTACATTCACTTCCCAGTGTTCCTTCTCTGGGTGTAGTTATTTCTGTCCATCATTGATCAACTGGAAGTGAGTTGGATCTTCTTTATGTTGAAGATTTCCACTTCCATCAGAATACATCCTCATACAGTATTGTTGTTGAAGTGTATAGTGATCTTCTGGTTCTGCTCATTTCACTCAGCAACAGTTGATGTAAGTGTCTCCAAGCCTCTCTGTATTCCTCCTGCTGGTCATTTCTTACCGAGCAATAATATTCCATAACTTTCATATACCACAATTTACCCAACCATTCTCCAACTGATGGACATCCATTCATCTTCCAGTTTCTAGCTACAACAAAAAGAGCTGCCACAAACATTTTGGTACATAAAGGTCCCTTTCCGCTCCATTTGATCTTTTTAAAAAGACTTCTAATTAAGCTACTATTTTCCAAGACATATTTCTACTTTTTCTTTTTTTGGAAGTTATGTTATTTTCTTCCTATTACACCTATACCATTCCCTCTAAAAATATCTACCATTCCTATTTTGGTCTCTTAACACCAATCAATCTAATTCCTCTTTCACATTATAACATGTAAATACCTGAATAAGAAATTTATTTTGTCCTGATTGTATATCTTCTCTTTTCCAGGTTTAATATCCCTTATTTCTTCAGCCAACAGTCCAATGGTATGGTCTTAAGGGCCTTTATTTTCCTATTTTTACCATTCTGGATATTATATTGCTTACTAATGAACTTCCTAAAAAGTAGTGGCCTCAAGTAAAGCTAATATTCCAAATAGGCTTCAACCAAGGGGGAGTCTTAAAATAGTACCACCTACTTCTCGTTGGATACCCTGCTTTTATTCATGTAACCTATAGTTAAATTGAGCTCCAAAATTCAGTCCTGCACTGATTTTCTATGAATCTAGAGTTCTGGTAAATGAAATTTCCCATGAATACTTCTCAACAAACTTTTGAAACAAACAAACAAAAATAATGAGTCCTTGATTTCCTCATCCATAGGTCTATTTATAGCAAATCAATTATTTCATTTTTTTTCTTGCTTGTGAGTATCTTAAGGAAATAATATTAATAATAAAAAACTGTTATCATCTTCTTTTCATATGTGTGTCAGTCTAGACCAATCTAGAAAAGCCAAAATCCAGATTAAAGAAATTATGGATATTTTAGCAAACTTTTCTATGGCAGATTTTGAAAAATATATTTTATGCTTAGTACTTGATTTGATCACATTCTGCTTTAATATAAGGGGGAGATTTATAATTCCCCTAAAATGTTCTACATGATGCTTTATGGACAACAATCCTTTTTGGTGAACATATGGTTTACTCGGTCTTTTTTTTTTCCTATAGAACAATGTTAGTAATATATATGCATGTATGCCATATCTGTCTGTGTGTTGAATGAATGAAATTACATTTTCAAAGTTCTTTTAAATATACTGTATTTTAAAAATAAAAGATATGAAGCCCCCAGAAGGTAAATAACATTGATATGCACCCATTTAATTAGTGATAGAATTATATAAGTCTTTCTTTTCTTAGGGTTACTATTCTGGAAGGATGTAGCCATAGAGGATAGTATATCCCCCCAAAATTCAATTCTCTCACTCTCTGAAAGCAAAATAATTTTCAATAAGGAAACATCAATAAAAGTCACACTAGCATGAAATTATCTGGCATTCTGAATAATAACATATCTACTCATTTACTAAACACAGCACAGCAATTCTAGCCATGCAGCTTCCACATGCAAACACTCCATTGACTTGTCTAAAAACTGCCTTCAGATGAACCAGGATGAGTCAGACTTTCCTGCTCAGTCTTCCCCAGGCAATAAAGGAATTTGCCATGCATGTCAATCAGCTATTTGAAATTCACTCATTAAATTATCCCAACTTCACCAGCAGTGTGAGCTTGCAGGAAGCCATAGAATTACTAAAATCCCTTACTACCCAATTGCCTTCCAACAAATTTTGATTCATAAACCTCAAATCATGAAAATTATTATTAAAGGAATCAATTATATCTTTAAAGAACACCTAGTTCTACTTTCTATATGTTAAGCAACTAAATAATATCAATAAATGAATAAATGAACTGCATATATAAGTAGATAAAAGAATAAATAGATTGATATATAGACAGATAGATAGATGATAGATAGATAGATAGATAGATAGATAGATAGATAGATAGATAGATAGATATGCCTCTGGATATCCAGTTCACAGAAAACTACATTCAACACCTTTTCCCTATTAGTTGTATTTTTACTTTCTGATTAAAATATAGGTGAATAGATAGACAGACAGACAGACAGACAGACAGACAGATAGATAGATAGATAGATAGATAGATAGATAGATAGATAGAAAGATAGACAGATGGATGGATAGCGATAGATATAGATAGATTTAGATGAAAATACTTTGGCTCTTCTATATTTATACAAGCCATTAAATTCACATATGGTGTTACAATTCCAATTTATCCTGAAATCCACACTCCCCATTCTACCATTTTTTCCTTCTAAAAAATGTATTATAATATTTGATTTTTTATTATGTTTTTTATTTTGTAGTCTGTATTTTTGATAGGCATAGAAATTGAATAAAATAGAGTTATAGAATCTTGGAGATAGAGGAGACCTTAAATACTGTATCATTAAATAATAAAGTCAGTCAGTCCATTGTTCAAAAATATTTAATAATCCTCTATCACCTAGCCACAATGTTATAGGGATAAAAAAAATTGCCACAAACTAAACAAAAATCCACTAGAAGAAAACAAATACAGTCCCCTCATTCTAATGAGAAAAACAATATTCAAATAATGAATAAAAGATACATACTAAACTGGGTATATGGAAGGTCATGTCTAAGAAATAATTACTGGTTAACTGGTATAGACCAGGAAGACTCTTCTATAGGTAGCAGAATGTAAGCTGAAGGCAAAACAGGAAACCGAGAAGCAGGTGAGGGGACAGAATTTTTCAGGCATCCTGACAGCTAGCACAAAGGTAAAGAGATATGATATGGGTCATAGATACAGAACTGAAAGGGACATATGAGATTTGTTTCTATAGTACAATACCTACATTTAGTGGTGAAGAACAGAGACCCTCAGAGTTTGAATAATTTGCCTTTGATAGAAAGAAGCGAATTGAACTTATTTTCCTTGATCTCGGATATGATACTCTTTTCCTATATTGTTCCTCAATCATGGGGTTGAAGATAAAACCACAGGGGATGTCAGAGGTAATCTAAGCCAACCTCCTTATATTATGGTTAGGAGAATGAGATTCGATTTGGGTTGTCCAAGATCATTTAGTGGTGGGATTGGAGCTGGAAAAGAAGTCTCCTGATTTTCTATACAGTGGTTTTTCTCACTACATCATGATGTCTTAAATTTAATTATCTATTTACCTACCTACTTGTTAACTGCTCAGAAAGATTCTACCTAAAAAGTGAAATATTTTCCTAGAATCAGTTTTTCAACATTGGTCTCAAGAAATCTCTATCTTTCTAATGCATTTTTGTCATATTGTTTAATTTATTTTATACAAAATCAAAGGTTGATTGTCATACTTTTCATAGTGATACAGAATTTATAGATTTTGGAAACTGTCTAGCCAACCAGAAGCATATTCTAAAGAGGTAGAGGCTCTCAGAAAGCCTCCTTAGATATCAATATCATTAATGATAACTCCTTAAATCATTCTCATAGTATATACCAAATAATGAAATTAAAGTAAAAATGAAATTATATAAAGATAATTCAATTGAATCAAATAAGCCCATTTATTAATTATTACTATGTGTCTGGTACTATACTTTGGTACTAAAAGTACAAAGACAAAAACAAAACAATTCCTAACTTCAAAAGTAAAAATGAAATTATATAAAGATAATTCAATTGAATCAAATAAGCCCATTAATTAATTATTATTATGTCTCTGGTACTATACTTTGGTACTGAAAGTACAAAGACAAAAACAAAACAATTCCTAACTTCAAGGAACTTATATTCTATTGTAGTGGGAATGAGAGTTAAGCATCTATGAACACACACACACACACACATACACACACACACACACATACGCTAAACTATAAAATATATACAAAATAAATATGCATATGGGTTGCTTCAATGTATAATAATTACTATATATAGTGTGTTTGTAATATACTATGATATATAATATATTAATAATAATGGCATTTATTACATAAATTTTAATATGCGACTATTTTGCATATTCTATCATTTGAATCATCTTTTCTTCTATTATAATATCCAAAATAAACTCAAAGTACTATGTGACATAATGTGTGCATTTTATAGGTAATAAGTACATAAGGTTTGACTTAGGTCTTCCAAATTCCAAGTCTAGTATACTATGCATTGTGCACCTGGCTATCTGAAAAATAATCAGAGCTGCCTATGAGTTAAAAATCCTCAAACTTTTTAACAGGAGTATGTTTGGGATGATTAACTATAGGCACTTTGAGAAAATGAAAGCTATTGAAGTCCCAAAGTAACAATCTATATATCTCCATGAGAAAAAACTGTACATGATGTTAATGTATTCTTCAGGTATTCTATGTTTCCTAAAAGCCAGCTAGGTGACAAAACTCCTACCAATGCAGACCAGCAGCTTCTCTTCAACTTATAGTCTTAGAGAGTAACATCTGAAGCTAAGAGTTTAAGTAACTTGCCTAGGGTTACATAGCCATTATGTGTCAGACAAGATTTGAATCCATGCCTCTTGCATCCAATAGCATTCCATTATCCTTTGATACCTGTCAGATAGTCTGTTGCTTAAATTATTACATGTAGGATGCTAAGGACTTAATTTATATAATGAATTATATTAAATAGCATTTTGTATAATTTTTAAGCATCTTTGTCTCCTTTGATACCAAATAGCTTTGTAACCCTTTTGCTCTCCCAGGTTTGAAGCAAATAACTCCCCCGTATTTTTCAGCTAAATCAGAGTTTAGCCTGCATGTGGGTTTATGGAGACATCCAAACCAAGATAGATAGTTCATATCCATGTTGCAATATCATAAGTACTTCTAGTATTTTTGCTAGCCTTACTGAAAAAAAAAATTGGTTAGAAACAAATCTGGACAATAGATGGACCAAAGTGGAGGTCAGCTACTTGCCCCAAAATATACCATGTGATATATGAATGTTGCAAAGCCTAGATAAATAAAATAACCTGTTTTTTTTTTTTTTTTGTTTGTTTGTTTGTTTTTTCAAATCCTGAAGAACAATTGCTCTTGTTTAAACAGTCAATGTAATGATGGGTGCCAGCCTAACACCAAGAGGGGCATTTATGATAGCAGTAGGAGCTCCATTTAACAGAAATCAATAAACCACAGAACTCTGGGCTAAGAAGGGATTGGGGTGGAGTTGATGTTTGAATGATTCACAAAGGATAAAGATGAATTCAGCCTATATTCCCTCCCTAAGGATGACCTTAATGACTTGAGGAGCCAAATAGTCCAAAGAACCTTGAAGGGAGAAATTCAATTAAATAACCATTACTTTCAATCTCCCCAACTCAAGGGAACAGCATGTGGGTTATTCCAACAGAGAGGGGGGAAACATTCTTGAATGGTGACAAAACAAAGACTAATAATAGGTTAATGGAAAGACTGGGAGGAAATTGACTTGAAAAGAATTGGCAGTGGGGATGAGCTGACAAAGCAGCTCCTTTGCATAAGGTTAAGATCATGGTACAGTTTGGGGAATTTTTAAATTATAATTTACATACACAATGAAAGTCAGGCAAAAGCCTGCTCTCTATATTGAGCTTTTATTGTGAATATTGGAATATTTGAGACAGACACTTTCATTTCTGCTTGAATTGGCATATGTGAAAGAAATCCTAATTATAGTTGTGATATTAAATAATATCTTTGTTGTTATCCATGTTGTCTTTTTTTAATAGCCTAAGCAACATGCAGACTTATTCATTAATATGCAAGATATCCATATGCAGGCTAACCTATTAAAATATTCAGAAACAGTTAACTCCAATGACCCACAAAGGAAAATTGTGGGTGGACTATGGCCTTACCTTTGGGACCCAGCCCATCTGAGATCATTATTTAGAAATGTCAACCTCACCGGAAATAAGTTAATCCATTTCATTATCATCTACTCTTGTATCACAATTGAACAAAACAAATGAACTGAATTGTTTTAAATTATTTATTTTCCTTCTTCCTACCTGGTCTGTAGTAGATCAGAATTAACTTCCTACACAGCAATAGTTTGAGTGCCCTAGAATGTTCATGTCAAAATGCAAAAGAAAAGGGATAGATATCTAGTCATTTTTCCCCCTATCTTTTTATAGATGAGGAAAATGTGACACAGAATGATAGAAGACTATGTCTGTGGTCCTGCTAGGATTCACCAGAAGTAGATGTTCTAGGTCTAATTCTCATTACACACGTTTCCTCTTTGTTGCTCTCTCATCTCACTTACCAGCTTTATTGTGACAGAGGTGAACCCACTGTTGGCAAAGTGGTTGCAGCCTCACAACTTAGAATGGCTAAATTTAAGAAGTCCTAAAAAGCTTAGACATCTAACTAATGATTTTATCAGAAATACCTATTGTCATTCAGACTTGTCTTTTTGTTACCTACTGGGGAAAACAAAACACTTTTATCTCTTTTAGAATCCTGTCCTTGATTACACAAGGGATATTAAATATAGCTGCATTGATGAGAAAGCTTGTGGATTCTGATTGCTATGCTCTCTTGGTGACTAAGGGTACCATTCATGCAACTCCAACACAATTCATTTTGATGATCTAAAGCACATCCTATAACTCTATGTGTCATGAACAGTATCATTTATACGTGACTGACAGCATCTAGAATTTTACCATTGATCAGTAAACATTCAGCTGGCAGGGAGGATGATAAAAATCAAGAATGAAATATCAGGTATATCTAGTACTTCTACTGTATGCAACACCTTCACATCTTACCAAGAATATCATTTATCAAATATAGCAACTCACCTGAGGTCTTTTATTGTTGTTGCTGTTCTGTTTTGTTTTTTGGGGGAGTGAGTGGGGGGTAGGAAAAGTTGATATGCAAATAGATCAAAATAACAAAAAAGAATATCAAAAGTGAATTATTCTAGCGAAAACCTAAATTGTCAAGACAACAGGACTACAGAATGTCTGTCATTCACTTCATGCAGAGATATCATGTAGCTGTTTTTCCTCAGTGTAATCAGCATATGTTGCCAAAGGATAAAAGACGATGGTCTAAATATTGTTTTGTTTGCTTTCAAAATATATTGCTTTCCTTTGGAGCTCAAGAAATCCATGTTGAAAAGTGAAGTGTGTGGTCCATATAGGAACCAGGCTCAAATCCAATAGATAATGGAAAATTTTCTCAACCTTTTTAGCCTGAGGATTCAAAATGACAATTGTTTGAAGTACTTCTAGATTTCATTCCATTGATATGTTATTTCTGGCACATGACTGTATACCCAATATATGGCTATTTCATTAATAATTTCATAATATACGCATATTATATATACATATACATATGAAAATACATGAGTATAAACACCATATACAAATACATATATATATATACACATCTCTCTGTATGTATTATATGTATATTTATACATTATATTTCCATGTTCACTTATACACATAATTAACAAACATTCATTAAATAACTATTCTGTGTCAGCTACTATGCTAAAAGCTAGGGATACAAAAAAGAGGGAAAATACAGCTTCTGAACTCAATGAGTTTACAGTCTAATGAGGAAGACAACATTCAAAAAATGCACACACATATAACATGTATCTGTATATACATATAGCAAATTCTATACAGTATAAATAAAAAATAATTAAAAGTGGGTAAGCACTAGAATCAAGAGGAGTTGGAGGGGGCATCTTATAGAAAAATAGGATTAAAGTTGGGATGTAAAAGTAAGGCAAGGAGGTGTGCATACAAAAAGTCTTAAAACTATAGGAAACCTTTTGAAATATGCTGTAGATAGACAAATATAGGTAGCTATCTACCTATCTATATTGTGAAAGTGTACAAAATGCTTCACATGAATATAAAGAATTGGAATTGGAAGGACACTTAGATTTCTACTCTACTCAACCTTTTCTTCATTTTATGAATAAGAAAACTGAGGCCTTAAGCAACTTGTTCATGATCACATAGCTAACATATTTCATATCCATGTCTTTTTATTCAAAATCTTTGAGTTCTTTTCTCTAGGTCAGGAGTGGGGATTTTTTTTCCTGCCAAGGACCATTTGGATAGCTATAACATCATGTGCAAGCCATACAAAATTATCAATTTAAAAACTTAAGCAGTGGATGGTTTTTGTTGCTTGGCAAGGCCAGACCAAATGATTTTATAAGCCTTAGACAGTCCAAGAGCTGGAAGTTCCCCACTCCTATTATAGATACACAAGGCATATAGGAACGGACAGGCCAGTAGCCCTAGAAAGATCTGAACTCAACTGCAACCTAAGATATGTACTAATTTTATGATTGGGCAAATCACTTAATCACTGTCTGCCTCAGTTTCCTCAACTGTAAAATGACGATAATAATCACACCCATTTTGTAGGATTATTGAGAGAATCAAATGAATTAACAAATGTAGAATCATCGTTTAAATATTACCTAGGAGCCAAGTAAATGTTTATTACCTAAATTCTGGTCCAGTGCTATCTTAATTGAAATTCGGCATTTTTTCTGCTAAAACATCTAACTTTACTCCATGTGAGCCTCACCACAATCCTAGATTCTACAGGTATTACTAAATAATAATGACCAGACCAGTGATTTAATTAGATGAGAGACCTCACAAGCAAAGGAACTTCATCTACCTATACAATCACTTCGTTCACTTAAAATCTTATAGAACTGCCTAGAACAAGTTAAAATATTTTCCCCAGGGTCATTTAGCCAATTTCTGCCCCAAGCTTTATTAGAAACCAGATCTTGTGGCCTTCTATCTGTCTATTGTATTATATTAGCTCTTCACACTACTGACATTTTTATCCTTTTTTTAAAAAATGGAAAATGAACCAGCAGTGCCACCAATGAGTATGTATCACAAGGAAATAATAAAAGAGGGAACCCATATGTACAAAAATGCTTGTAGGAATTTTTTTTTTGTGAAATAAAAGAATTGGAAAATGAGGAGATACACATCAATTGGGGATGGCTGAATAAGATGTGGTATTTAAAGATAATGGAATATTATTGTTCTATAAAAATGCTGAACAAGCTGATTTTAGAAAGGCCTAGAAAGATTTACATGAACTGATGCTGAGCAAAACATGCAAAACCAGGAATTCATTGTACACAATGACAGCAAGAATATTAGATAATCAATTGTATCCAAGGGAATCCCAATATATTTCCAATAGAAAATTTAGAAAAAGAACTATGGAAATTCAATGTAAATCAACATATGCTATATTTACTTCTCTTTTTTTCTGTCATGTGGTTTTCTTTCCCTTTTTGTTCTTATTTTTCTTTCCCAACATGATTCATAAAGCAATGTGTATTTTTTAATTAGTTTAATTTTAAAAAGGTGGAAAATGTAAGTCAGAGTGGTTAAGTGATTATCTCATGATTATACAGTTAGTATGTGTAAAGAAGAGATCTGAACCTTGATATTCCTGATGCTAAGTCTAGCACAACACAACACAACATAAATCCTAAGTCAGAAAGATAAAAGTAGGGTACAATACAATCATTTTCAGAGTCTGGTTTCTCATGACAAGTCCCTTAATGCAGGATAATATGGGTATTCTCCAGTCCTATGGGAATAGCTCTTAAGTGATTGTTTCAAATTCTTGAGGTCTTTACTTGGTAGAGGATAGGACCAGAGTTCTGTGACAGATATAGGTTCTTCCATCTTTGATTCATCTCACTTAATATACATAGGAGCTCATTGTTAAGCATTGACTGATCATTTCTAATAAGTCTGCTGGGAAATGGTAGTCCTTAAAAACCCAGATTATTAACATATTCATTATACATATCATAATGAATTTGCTTCTCTTTTAAGTAGTATCTTAAGGGTTATAAGCTATTTTTTTCTCCTCAATTCTGTATGAAGGGGTGAACAAGTATTATTATCCCCATCTTATAATGAATGAATGAATCTCAGAGATGTTAAATTACTTTGCCCATTGTCACACAGAAAGTTTCAGACCCAAGTGGCTTGAGACAAACTCTTTTT
Organism: Sminthopsis crassicaudata; assembly: GCF_048593235.1. Lineage (NCBI taxonomy): Eukaryota > Metazoa > Chordata > Mammalia > Dasyuromorphia > Dasyuridae > Sminthopsis > Sminthopsis crassicaudata. The sequence goes on along the minus strand of NC_133618.1, from coordinate 643,191,242 downwards.
TCCCCTTTCTACCATGACATATTATTAGTATTTAACATTAATATTAAGATATTGCTATTTTCTATTAATGTTAATACTAATATATAGTGGGAAATATAACAATATTTTCATTCATATCATCTTATAATAACAATATTTTTATAAGCTGATTTCATAAATATAGTAATCTCGTCTCCATTTTTTAGTCTTTGGATAAATAATATCAATTATTTTTAAAGTTGATTATTAGTTGTACTCCAGTTATATAATCTGAGTAAGGCCAGAAAGAGTATCATTAAATATACCTATTTACTCAGTTGGATTTCAAATTGTTAATCACATGTTCTGCTATAATAATGGATGAATGTGAATTGAATCTAAGAATAAGACCTAATGTTCAGTCTAGCACCCAGCATATCATTATTTTTATGATTATTGCTACTATTATTATTATTGTTACTATTCCCCCTTTCTGAAATGATTTTTCCCTGTTTAAAAAACATATATAAGTATTCTTAATATATAGGAAGTCTAACTGACTTATTCTCTGTAGGGAATAAATATTTCACATATTGTGAAAACAATAATGTTTCAAGGAAAGACATTTATAACATTAATATTAGAATCAGTAGTATAGTACCCCCTTTTCCTCTAGAAAAGCTTTATAAGTCTTGAGATAATTTGAGAGTCCACATAGAATCATGACTTACTGAATAAGGGACCCTGAAACGCTAAAAATTCTTGAAGGAGAAAATCTCCTTCAACTCTGCCTCAATGAGGGACCCTGACTGAAGGGAAATCAAAGACAGTTTTTTTTTTTTTATTTGTTTGTTTGTTTGTTTGTTTTTTGTTTGTTTGTTTTTTTTGGTATTATCTAGAAAAGGAATTCCAATCCTACAGAATTAAAGAAACTCATTGAATTCTATTCCAATTCAACTCAAGCTGAAACCCAGGGATGAGCCAACTTGGGACTCCACCCACTTGGGAATCCACCCAAGAGTTCCCTTCACCTGGTAGCCAAAACTACTATTATAAAAGAACCAATCTAAAATCTTCTCTTTGCAAAGGTTCCAAACATGCCATGAAATGCCATTCTAGGCTAGGCATGCCATGCCAAGGAGCCTCTGTCCACTGGAATATTCTTTTCCAGTGCCACTCTCTCTTTACCCTCACATTTTTCCTAATGAGACTTTATGCCTCTTTGTCAGGATTTCTAATCTTACTTCCCAATCCCTATAATAAACCTGTTTTATTAATCTAGGTTTTCGGGTCTATAAATTCCTTTAAAGAGAATCCCTGCGCCACCAGAAGGGAGTTCCCCAAAACTTCCTACTCTTGCACCAAATCCCAAGAGAGTACAGGGGAGCCAAACCTCTTCATTTGGTTCCCTGAATCCTGAACCTGCCACTAGACCTTATTATTTAACTCCCTGACCATCAGAAACCCTAATCTCATTTTTGTTCCCTAAATCTAGCTCTTATCATTATGCGCCCCCACCAAAATATTTATCTAGTCTACCACAAGAAACAATCTATTTTCAAAGTAAAGGCATTTATTCTAATTGTGTCCTAATAAAAGTAACAAAAAAAAACCCTCCTCTTTATAGAAGGGGCTAACTTGCACATAAATATCATATACATAAAATCAGCAAGAACAGACAAATCTACTGTTGGCTGATTTTTTCCCCCCATAACAAGAGATCTGTCTGTTTTTGAAGGTTTGTCTAGGTTCATCCTTTTCTCTCCAGGTACATAGTCTTTGGAACCATGATTAAGCTTATTTGAAACAAGTTATCCAGCTTAGAGCTTGAATATATTTAATATATTTCTAATCTCTTCCTGTACCAGGGCCAGGGTCTTTGTGCCAAGTCTTTATTTGACTTAATTCCTAGTACACCATCTTAATTCTGATTGCCAAATTGTACTGTTTCAGAATCATTTCAGGGTTGCTCTTATAAGAAACCCACAATGACACATTTTTTGTAGACACTTTATTGTTCTTACTTTAGAGGTAAGGTGAAAGGGTTTCCACTAGATCCATTTTATGCTTGGACAGCTCCATTTTTTTTTTTTTTTTTTTGTTGTTGTTGTTGTTTTGTTTTGTTTTACTGTGTCTACTTCAGCCCTAAATTTTAAAGTCTCTCAGGACAAGCACAAGACATCTAATATCTTTTCTCTGTGAATGAGAGTATAACAAATGGAATCTTAAAATATTATGGCCCCTCATATAGTTGAAATAATTTACTCAAAAAACAGCTATCGTGTCTCTATCTACCCCATGCCATATCAACTCTTTACCAGCTTAACTCTCTCCACTTCTTTCAATCAATCTTCAAGTAGAATGATCTTGAGTCCTTTTACCATTCTGATTTTCCTCCTGTAGCTGTCCTCTAGCATTTCAGCATTCTATCTAAAATATGTAATGCCCAAATTTAAACCCAATGTTTAAAATGTAATCTAAACAGGATAAAACACAGTATGAATATTATTTGGATGGTTTTCACATTCTATGCAAATCCTAGAAAGGAAGGGAAAAATTATTAATGCCTTGAAAGTTTAGAAATGTGATAAAAATTATCATTTCCCCAATTCATATCCACAATTTTTTTGTGTAGAATTGCCAAAGGAATTTTAAGCAGAGTCAGAAAAGCATTCTCTTCCAAAGTTACTATGTGGAAAAGAAGTAGAATTAAGGGAAAAATAAATAATAGAAAAGCTGAAGTCATTCTCATTAACTCTTCCTTTTTTTCCCCTCATAGAATAAAAAAAAGTTCAACCTTAAAGTTTTATAACATAGATATTTATCTCACCCTCAGAGTTTGACTTCCATTGTCTTTATGTTTATCTTTCTCCCAACTGAATAGGTGAGTACCTGGAGGACAGATTCTGGTTTTGCCTTTCTTTCTATCCACATCACTTGATATAATACTTTATACAAAGTAAGCACTTAGTACAATGCTTGTTGACTTGCTTATTCTCATAAATTAGATCAAAATGAGATACTTAGATGTCATATTATTTGTTTAATAAATGGCAGCAACAATAATAATAACTAGTATTTATATAAAAAAAAAACAAAAAACAAAACAAAAAACAAAACAAAGAAAAATGAACTACTGTGAATCAGGGACTAGATACTTTATAAATAATATCTCATTTGATTCTCAGAACAATCCTGCCAGGTAGGTGTTTCAGTTGAGGAACGAATGGGATTGATTGGATGAAGTATTTCTCAGTATTGTCACATGATCTCTGTTTCCAGAACTGGGAATTTGAGGAGGTCATTTGATCTCTGGAGGAATGAACTTGGAACTTGGAGATAAGGAAGTTGCAGGAAGTGACTTGTGGGAGGCAGCCAGCATTGGTGACCAATGGTCAAGGATTGTTAAGTCCTTTTAGTCTATCCAATGATAAAGCTCAAGTCTTTTGCTTTTAAATCCTGGATAACCCAGAAGCTGGCCAGGTTCCAGGAGCACATGGTAGAGTTGGGATAACTCCCAGGTGTGTCTGGGCCTCTCCCTGCAGAGATTAAATAAATGTTTTCTCTTTGTACCTGATGATGTCTCTGATTAGTTAATTGGGAAGGGGGTCTTACACCCTACCTGTTGCACACAAGGAAAAATAACCAAAAGAGAAGTTAAGTGATTTGTTCAATATCTAAGATCTTTTTTGAATGCAGATCTTGCTAACTCTAGGCCCAGTACTGTATCCCTCTGACACCTACTTGCCTTCATGGAAGCCCCCCAGGTAATTTTCCTATCTTTTCAAAAAAAAAAAAAAGTTATTTTTTTATCCAATGGTCTTTTTCTCACACTTCAAAATCTCACATATGTACTCCCTGTTGTGTACTTATCAATTACACCTAAAAGAAAAATCTGTTATTGCTAATTTTCAGCTAATGATGAATGACACTGCTCATTATCTATATGGCTCACCATTGCTAACTTTAATTGCAGGAGAAAAAAAAAAGATGAACCATTAGTTCATTAAAAAAGTAATGATTGTTTTAAAACTATAGCTAACATCTGAAAATGAACCTACAAATGCAATTATATAAAATAATATTCCAAAGTCTTTATATTTAGATAGCTTAACAAATTTAACATTTCTGGAGAAATAAATCATATGGCCAATTTATTGAAGTCTCTGAAAATATAAATAGGTTCAAGAAAAGATTTGATATGCTTGTAGTTCTGTAATTAATTAGTATGGAGACATAGAGCTACAAAAATGCAGGGAATATCTATAATCTTCTAAGAATATAACCATCAGCACTAAACAATTTTTCCACCACCAACAACAACAACAAAAAAAAATCACTTGATTCTTCTGTGAGAGAATAAATCAATTCTTGAACTGAACCAATATGGCACATAGGTAAATTTTTAAGATTTCATACATTCAGTCCTTACACAGATATGCCTCCTTAATGTTTATCTTACATTTGAAAATGTCAAATCAGGATAATTATTTGGATTAAATTTGTGTGTGTGTGTGTGTGTGTGTGTGTGTGTGTGTGTGTGTGTGTGTGTGTGTGTTTGTGGGAATTTGAAATGTACTTGGGATTTCCCCACTGTGAAAGTCTCTTAGGGATGTGTATGGAATTTCGTCTATTAATGAAGACTGGTAATCTGTACTTTATATTCAATTCATTTCATGTGGCACTAAAAGATTAATTAATTGTCTGTGATCTCATATCCAGTTATTTTCAGAGACTAGTGTGGAATACAGGTTTTTTATTTGTTGTTGTTGTTGTTGTGTGTTTTTTTTTGTTTGTTTGTTTTCTGCTGAAAGACAAACTTCATATTAAATGATGCAATCAGAAATTTAAAAATTTCATTATTACGGTTGAATGATTTGACACAGTTCTCATGTTTTGCTCTCTCTCATTAGATTCCATCTGCCAGAATTAATTTCTATATATACACATAGTTCTTGCCAAAATAACTAAGTTTAAGTTTAAAAGAAAAAAGAAGTCATTGTTATAATGGGGCTTTTGGACATGTCTGATAGATTGATTGATTGATTTATTATAGGGAAATGATGCATCATTTACTGAAAAAAAAACTTGGAAAATGACTCAATATGTTTAAATAAATTATTTCTATAATTCCAATATCTATATCCGTATATATAAGAAAAATTTTTTTGGATTTTCTTTTTTTTTAATAATAGTTTTTTTTTTATTTTCAAAATACATGCAAAGACAGTTTTCAATATTCACCTTTTGAAAAAACTTATGTTCCAAGTATTTCTCCCCACTCATCCCCCTAGACAGCATAATTTTTTTTAAATTAATGCAAAACCTATTTTAGGTTTTCTGTGTTTTTTCATCATCCTTGTCATACATTTTCTTACACAAAAGTTTTTTTCATTGTAAATTCTGAACACATATAGAGAAAGTGTTTTCTTTTTTTCCCATAATTATACAATATACACATCAAATTTATATGTGCATTGCATATATAAGTATATAATATGCACATATAGCATTTAAGTATAGCATATATACATGTTTACAGGCATAGGTGTATATTTACACTTATACACCTATATGTATACAATAAAATATGAATTATATAAATATACATGTGTGTGTATCTATAGATGGATATATAGATATGTTTCTCTTTATATAGATGGAAAGATATACACACACATATATAAGCATACATGTGTGTATGTTTAAATTCTTTGGACCAGGAAAGGAAGAACCGATTCTTCTCTATGTTAGATGAATTATTTAAATATTTTTGAAGACTCACTAAGTTCATATCCCTGTGTACTGGGGACATGGCATCAACCCAAATTTAAAATATAGATCTTTACACAGATCAATGACAGACTATCCAATTAAGAACACTTGGCTAAAATCAGATAGTTGGGGAGAGGGGACTTAGTATGGTGAGTGTCTTCAGTACATGTTTTATATTTGGTAAAGTTGCTCCATAGCCAATGGGTAATTAGATTCTCAAACCAAATTCCTATTATCACTTATTAGACTGTACTTATGTTTCCACAATTGAGATTGCCAGCAGAGTGCTATTTGTATAATAGGTATTCAATAGGTATTTGTTGAATGATTAATTAAATGGCAGGAAGGCTGGAAAAAAAAGAAAACACTTTCTCTGTATATGTTCAGAATTTACAATGAAAAAAGCTTTTGTGTAAGAAAATGTATGACAAGGATGATGAAAAAACACAGAAAACTTTATACAGCTCACTACCCATTCATACCTGTGTACATGCATTTCATTCTTGCCACAAATATAGGTCGTTACTCTAAGGGCCATCCATCCACTCAATATCTCGGAGGCCTTCTTATTTTTACATATCAAATATGCAAAATTCTGGGTCAACAAGTGTATCTTCCTTGAAAGAACGGATTATTTCATGATTGTATAGCTCCAGCATCTTGGAAATCAAGAGTTGCTTAATAAATTTTTGCTGTATTGTGTTAAATTGATCTGGTACCAGAGAACATGGTTGCTTCTAGTTTTATCTCTCTGTGACTTTTTTTACCTGTGTGACCTTGGTTTAACCACAACATCTTGGAGTCTTCTTTACTTTATCTGTAAAATAAATATGCTGAACTTTTTTTTAATCTCTAAAGGCTCTTTAGACAAATGATTCAACATATATTTAACAACTTTTTTTTCATGACTGACCCACACCCTGTTTCAGTAATTTACATTCGTGTTGATGCCATTTATATAAAATTATTTACAAGTTATGTGTGTGATTGTGTGTGTACATGTATCTGTGTGAGAGAGAGATTTATTGCCTACATGACCTAATCCAATACTGTCAAAGGTTTTTCCCAGGGCTGAGATCAAATAACCCTTAGTTTTCTTATCCTTAAAATTATGTAATTGAACTAAAGGAGTTTTGAGGTCTTTTCTGCCTCAGGATTTATAATACAATGAAATAAATGTGATGTAGCTATTTCTGCCAGGAAAAGATGTAAAACAAAGAAGAGGAGGAGGACAGAAATAAGCATATATTAAGTACCTACTACAGGGCTAAAAGCTTTACATATATCTCAATCTCTGAATATTTGATCAAAGAGCATAATGAGAGTGGAGAATAGGAATATGCTAAATGCAAACTGGATTATTATTATTTCTTGCTGAACCATCTTTGGAGGACTATCTATCAAATGCTCCAGTACCCTCAGTGCATGGATAATGCCTTTGGCAAAACTCTAGAGATAGGGAAATGATGCATCTATAAACAGCATAGAGCAAACTCTTAAGGCATTTTTTTTTTTGGTTCCCTTTTTAAACTCTTGAGCTTAATTCAAGCATACTTCTTGTACCACCTACTCTAACTTGTGATACAGTGGTAATTCAGTGCCCACAAATCATCTGCTACTCACAGAAGTAAAAATCTTAAGCTTATGGGCAAAGTTGATTTAAAAATCAAGTCAGATTTGTCTCCTTGTTTTTTACCAGTACTGCAAACATCAATAGTGCTGCTAAAGAAAAGTTCTGTTTCACCACTTCATACCTCAACATAAAAAAATTGCATTAAAATCATCCTTCATGAATTCCACTCACATTTTAAAGTCAATTCATTTAAAAGATTGAAAGATTTTATACCAGTTTTCCATCTACTGTCCTCATCAAAGTGAATTGAAAATAGAAGGCAACTATTTCTTTAAATTGATATATTTTTTTTTTCTTCCAATATTTCAGTTTTCTACCAAGTCGACTGTTACAAAGTATATAAAAAAGGATATTTTAAAATGGCACAGCCATTCTGAATGGGAGGTGCTGTCCTCCACTATTATAATTATATGTTTTACAGACTTATCAACAGTTTTGAAACCCTGTGGTTTCCTGACAGTAAATGTATGGATAATTGACTTCATGTAAAAGTAGATATCTAGAAAATTGATGTTGAATACTAATAAATACTGTAAATTTTCCTTGACTTCATTGAGCTGCATAGTCTACTGCTATATATAAAATTTGTTAACCAGTAAAAAGAAAAACAAAAAGGACAGTTATTAAAAATGCAGTTAACTATTTCCTTAGGTTGAGATAATCTTAAGCATATTCAAGACAATAGTTCATCAGTTTTATAAATCACAATGTCACAATACCTTTCAAACTAAGAGCACTAAATCAGTTCCTATTAACAAATAGTGGAAGAACAGTCTTAAAAGTTAGCCTTGACTGTTGAGGCATGAATCAACATGATATAGATCAAACTAGGATAAAGGAAAGTGACAAAATAAGAAGGTATGTTATCTTCACACTGCAGTATTATTCAAAAATATGCCTTCCTAAGGAAAAAAAGAGAGTTATATTTCTTCATTATTATGTTTACATGGCCCCAGTGCCATCATTAAGCATTTATCTAATTTATGGGACTTAGTAAATGTTGCTCTCATGATATCTGCCTGTGGTTTACTATTTGAAATGCAATGTGAATGAATTTTCAAACAGAGAATCTCTCAAAAGAGAGTGCAAATAAAATCATTTTTACTATAAAAGTCAAGGAGTTCTAAAGCTCATAATATGACCCCAATGAAATTTTCATTCTGACCCCTTGATAACAAGCATCTGGAATGACAGAGGCTCTGGGATTTCTATTCCTGATGAGCTTCTATTGTTTTGTCATTTTGAGTGCCTCACTGAATTCATGAGGTAGCTCCAGCAGAGCCACAATACAGCCAAGATATGAAAGAAAACGGGATTATATTGGATGGCATTGTGGGTGTCTTCTTTTCACAGGCTTGTTTGGAAATCTGCATTGGCATCTGTTCTCCTCACCCCCAGAAGAGAGAATGCAGGCACAGAATGGTGTGACATGAACAAGGATGAAGAACTTTCTCAATGGGTGGGGAAAGGGTTAGGGGGAGGGAATGAATTTGAAACACAAATTTAAAAACATGTTTTAAAAAATAGAATGAAAAGAATTGAGGAAGGAATGAAGACAGGGAGGGAGGAAGGAAGGAAGACAGAGAGGAAAGAAGGAAGGAAAGAAGGAAGGAAGGAAGGAAGGAAGGAAGGAAGGAAGGAAGGAAGGAAGGAAGGAAGGAAGGAAGGAAGGAAGGAAGGAAGGAAGGAAGGAAGGAAGGAAGGAAGAAAGAAGAAGGAAGGAAGTAAGAAACATTTAAAATGGAAGTAGACAAAAGATAAAGAACAGACTTATGCTTCCATTCTAGAGTCATTCTAGGAAGTATACTGTTTGGGCAAAGTACTTGTAGTTTGGGAGCTTTTACTGTTTGTAAAATAGTCAGTCATATTCTCTACTACAAATGGCAATCCTTCTAACATGTCAATAGTGAAAAATGCTAAAGCAATTCACTTTAGGGAGACATCCTGGTATAAAGGGTAATGTTCTTAGAGAAGGAATCAAGTGGAAAAGATTTCACACAAGGGACTTCTGGGAGTATAGATAGCAGAGTAAACAGTAAAGTACCAAAACTTTCCTACATTCACACACAAAAAAATACATAAAATAATCTCCCTCCCTCCTCCCCCCCAAAAAAAAATTAATCCTAGGTAGAACCAAGAAAAAAACAGTGCAAAATACTACAGTGTTTGAGCCTAAGAAACTGAGAAGATCAGCAGAAAAGATCTGTCTCATTTTGATAAAAAAGAGTGCAGTCAAAAACAGAAAGCTAGAAGCAATTCCCACCTCAACAAACCATTGAATGATTCTGAGTCCCAATGTGGTGTAGCAGGGAAATGTTAACACCAAGTCTCCACCATGTATCTCAACATAGTGAGAGAAATGGCAAATTCTCTTTCCAAGAATTATCTTTTGCTTCAATCTAGCATTTAGCAAAAATGCAGCCTCCAATGGCCAAACCATCATGTGTTTCAATGTAGATACAGAAAACACAGAAATATCCCACTGACCTCAGCAATACATTTCTGCTTGTCACCAAGTAAGCTTCCAACAATAACAACAACAGCCACCTCCCATCACACTCCTAAGCCAAGCCCCAGACACCAGGGTCCTCTGTGAGGCTCAAGGCAACATGAGTGTAGCTCTAGGTATATAGCCAGGGCCTGCAGCCCTTGGTACAGAAGTTTGAGACAGTGCCCCTTCAATTTAGGTGTAGAATTCAAGTTTTTTAGAAAAAGGAAAAAGGCCAAAAAAGATAAGCAAACAACAAAAAGACCATAGAAAGTTGTTATGGTGACAGGGAAGATCAAAATACAAACTCAAAAGAGAAGAACAATCTTAAAAACCTATGGGTCTAGCCCCAAACAAAAAAAGTCAGAATCACTGGACTGTTTGAAAGCCCAAATCAAATGGAAGACCTGGATAGCAGCTTTCAAGAAATTATCAAGGAAAATAATCCCCCCCCAAAAATAAAGAAAATTAGGAGGTAAATAGAATATTAGAAGAGTTATGACAGACCCTGGGAGAAAACTGAGTGGGAACAGAAAAGAATATGCCTTTTTTTTCAGAAGCACGTCATTTACATAAAAAAAAATGTCTATGTATTAGGGAATATAAATCTCAAAATAAAATGTGAACATACTTATGTAATGTAATAAAAATTACATACAAGAAATGAAAGTTGAAGAATAAATTAAACTTAGTTTGAAAACAAAGGAAAAAGTGGGTCAAAGAACAAATCATACAAATAGTCAATAATTTTATTAAAGAAAAATAACAAAATTATGACTATACCAAAACAGTAGTTAGGGAAAAAATGTATTTCTCTAGTTTCTTACATAAATAAAATAGATAAAGAATAGATCAATGAGTTGAGCTTAAAATAAAATAAATAGTAAAAGGAAAATGAAAAATCAATTGAACATCACATTTGAAATCCTAAAAATCAAATGTGAAATAAATAAAATTGAAAGAAAAAAAAAAAACTATTGAGCTACAAAAAGAAACTTGGAATTGATTTTATGAAAAGATCAGTCAGATAGATATGTTATTGGTTAATTTGATTTTTAAAAAAGAAAGAATAAAACCAAATATGCAATAGCAAATATGAAAGGAATAAAATCATCACCAAATAAAGAAGAAATTAAAACAATCATTAGAAAATATTTTGCCCAATTATATCTGACAATATGAGCAAAATCAATGAATATTTAAAGAAAAATAAATTACCTAGATTAACAGAATACGGACTAGAAACCCATCTAATGCCATCTTTAAAAAAAAAAAAAAGAAAGAAAAGAAAAGAAAAAGAAATTAGGAAAAAAAGCCATTAATGAATTTCCTAAGAAACAATCCCCAGGGATAGATAGATTCACAAATGAATCCTACCAAGCAAAATTAATTCTAATGCTATATAAACAATTTGGAAAAATAGAAGAAAGAGTCCTTGCCAGTTTCCTTTTATGACACAAATATAATGCTGGTCCCTAAATCGGGAAGACATATAAAAGAGAAAGAAAATTATAGATCAGTTTCTATAATGAATATCTATGCAAAAAATTTTGAGGAAAATACCCTTAAGGCAATTACAGTAATATATCACAAGGATTATATATTCTGAGTAAGTGGGATTTATGTGAGCTGTACAAGGTTGGTTCAATATTAGGAAAACTATCAGCATAATTAACTATATCAAATAACATACTCAACAGAAATCTTATGATTATCTCAATAGATGCTGAAAAAGGTCTTGACAAAATACAATACCCAATGCAATTAAAAAACAATTGAAAATAATAGGAAAAAGGGGAATATTTCTTCAATTATAATACATATCTATCTAAAGCCATCAGCAATAATTAATAGTAATGAAGATAAGCTAGAGTCCTTCCCAATAAAACCAAACAAGAAATAGCATTACAAAATGTAAAACGTAATTTTTATTATATTAAATTTAAAAGGTTTTGCCCAATAAAGCCCAATGCCACCAAAAATAGAAAGAAAACAGAAAGCTGGGAAACAATCTTCACAGCAAGTGTTTCTGATAAAAACCTCATTTCTCAAATATATACAGAACTGGGTCAAATATAAAATATAAAAGAATACAAATCACTCCCCCAACAATATATCAAAGAATATGAACAGGATGAAAAAGAAAACAAAAGCAAAGATCTCTATAACCATATGAACAGTGTTCTAAATAACTTTTGATTAGAAAAATAATAAATGTTGGACTGGGTGTTGGAAAATTGGAACACTACTGATTCTTAATGAAGTTGTGAACTTATCCAACCCTTCTGGAGAGCAATTTGAAACTATGTCCAAAGGGCTATAAAATTGTGCATAGCTTTTGATCCAGTAATACCCTTACTGGGTCTGTATATCAAAGATAGCATCAAAATAAAATAAAAAGAACCCACATGTACAAAAATATTTATAGCATCCCTTCTTTGTGATGGCAAAGAATTGGAAATTAAGGGGTTGACATCAATTAGAAGAATGGCTGAAAAAGCTGTGATATGTGAATCTAAATACTATTGTACATAAGAAATAATAAGCATTCAGATTTCATAAAAACCTGAAAAGATTTATTTCAACTGATGCTGAATGAAATGAGCAGAACCGGGAAAACATTGTATACTCCATCAGGAACATTTGATGATCAGCTATGAATGTTAGGTCTTCTCAGCAAATATAATAATGTGGTTAAGATCCCTTTCTAATTCCCAGCCCCCATGGATCCCAATGGGAGATATCTGGGCCCAGCCCCCATTGGATCTGAGCTAACTTGGGCTGTCCCAGCCCCCATTCTAATCTGTTCAGGTTTCCCCAACCCCCACAAACAGCTTCCTCCTTATCTAAAAACCCATTGAATTCTATTCAAATTCTAACCCTGGCTGAAGCTCAAGCCAGAGGCCAACCTGGGACTCCACCCACCTTCAAGATTATCAAAAGCCTCCATTATAAAAAGGGGAACCCTGGAGCCCACTCTTGGCAGGAGCCCTAAACATGGCATCCTTATGCTGGCCATGCCAAGGGTTCCTGTTTGCCACCAGCCCTGGCCCTGTCGTTTTTCTATCTTTACCCTTACTTCCAAACACCAATACCTCTTTTATTAATCTAGGTTTTCAGGTCTGTAAATTCCTTTACAGGGGACTCTTGCACCACTACTAGACCTCATTTAACTTTGGATCCTTACACCGAATCCAAAGGGGTTGCAAGAGAGCTCTATTTGACTCCCTGTACCCGAACCTGCCACTAGACCTCAATTAACCCTAATTTCATCTAGGTACCTTTTACCTAACTCTCATCAAAAGTTATCTAAGAAAAGTACCAAGGACTCACAAGGAAAATGCTATCCACATTCAGATAAAAAGCTATTAAAATCTGAATCAGATTAAAGACTATTTATTTCAAATATTTTTTGTGTTGTTTTCCTTTTGATCTGTTTCTTCATAACTGTGATTAATATGGAAATATATTTTACATGGTATCATTGTATAATCTAAATCAAATTGTCTACCATTCTTAGAAGTGGGAAGGGGAAAAATTTTCTTGAAATGTAATTGGTAAATATTATTAAAAATCTAAAAAAAAGAGTCTTTAAAAAAGGAAAAGGTAAGGATTTTATCCTTGGATTAGCCGTTTGCTGATATGAATACCCGTCCATGTTTAATAATAATTTTGAATTTATATTATACTTTTGTGTTTTTTTTTTAAATTTTAACATATTAAATCATTTGATCATTTCAACAATGCTTTGAGGTTAAACTACTTGTATGTGGTCACAAACTAGGTTACAAGTGTCTGAGATACTTGAATTCAGTTCTTTCTGATTATAAATGCATTACTTTTGCTGCTTATCCATCATATGATGTAGTTTTTTGTTTTTTTGTTTTTATGTAAAGGAGATAACTGAGGACCCAGATCATAAAATACAGTAAATCAGTTCCTTAAGGATTTTGAGCCTCATAAAGTAAGGATAATGCTGGGGCCCCATGGCTGATGAATTATCCAAATTCACATACTAGACACAGAAGGAGCTATTATTTGAGTCCAGCTCCACTATCTCTGAATCCAGTGTTCTTTTCATTCACCACTCTCTTCCCCTTGTTGTGATTCTTGAAAGCACAAGAATTTTCTTAGTCACATTTTAAAAATAATCAATTCCCCTAGAAATGGAGAGAAAACATCATTTGCATTTTAGAATGAGCTTCCATTCTTCGTCAAAACCTATGTTTGCTTTGTCTAAATCTAAGAGAGATTAGATTAAACAATAAGGCAATGTTGAAGAAAATAAAAAAAAAAAAGACATGAATTTGTGATATCCTATCACAATACTCTAGGACAGGCACAGCTTGTCTGAGTCAATATCTTTTTAGATGTCTTATTATTGGAAGCTACTCAAAGTAAACTGATAGGATCTCCAATGTCAATAATTAGAAATGTTCAAATATGGATACTACCTATCTAAAATAAATTTGTATTAGTTTATTTTTACAAGGGTTTATTAAAAATAAGCTTTTTAATGTGTTAAGAACAAAATGCGACATTTCCTTATGAAATTTAGGGAAAGAAGCTAACTCAGTATTTTTCTTTGTCAAGAGATCACATCCCCTCACATACAAAGAAAAGGGTATCTCATACAGCTTACAAACTGCCTTTCAGACTTTTAATGAGAACTATCTTGCTGCAAAGAGTAAAAGGCAAATACCAGCCACTATCAGATAGAGATACAGAGAAAGGCCAAGTAATGCCACCCGCTGCCAGTTTTCAAGTACATGCTATTATACCAACCCCCAAAGGGCACTGTATCTATAATAAGATGAACTGCATTCTGAACTGTCAGTCACCACTGCTACATTTGTCTCTGGAGTTCAGAAAAGAGGCAATGGTATATAATTGGTATATTAAGGTGAGGGTTAAAGAGTGGGGAATGAAATGAACATTAGACCAACCTTGGATTGCCCAAGATTTTTGTCAAGCTCATTACATAACTCACATTTACTTAGTGCTAAGTGGTTTATAGATCATTTCTATAAATGATCTCACTAAGGAGGCATTCATTTAAGCATTATTATTTTTATTTTATATTTTGGGAAATCAGAATCTGTAGCAATCAAGTAAATCACCATAGTCATGTAACTATTAATGTTCTGTTCCAGGAGGCAAAAACTTCAAGAATAACGAGATCCTTTGGCCCATAGTCTCATTACTTTCTAACCTAGCTAGAGCATGTATGGAGTTCTCCAGTATGTATGGAATGTGACTTAGAGGAGAGAGATGTATTAGCTATGCTCATAGAGCCCCTCTAAACCTTAGTTTTCTCATCTAAAAATGGAGACAAATGAAATTGCTTTCTTTCCGAGGTTATTATATGAATATATGAACATGAGTTACTTAAGATGGGAAGATAGATAGAGAAATAGATAGATAGATAGATAGATAGATAGATAGATAGATAGATAGATAGATAGATAGAGAAAAGATCCATAGAGGGATGGATGGATGCGTGGATGAATAAATGTAGGTAGGTAATTTGCCATATGGAAGCTGTTACGTAAGTATCAGTTTATGTTTCTGTTATTCCACTTTTGAGCATCAAATTCTTAAAAGGATTTTAATAATCTCAAGTGTGTCCATAGGTAAGCTGTCAAGAATGTAAAGGGATTCAAGTTCATGGGGTTTAAGAATTGGTTAAAAGATCTAGGGATGTTAAACTTGAGAAGAGAAGACTCAGAAGAAACACAATAGTTATTTTCAAGTATTTGAAAAGCTGTGACTTGGGAGAGGGATTGGACTTTGGCTTCAGAGGAATTCAGAGTATCAGTTGGTTCAAAGTAGCCGAGCAGTATATTTTGGTTTGGTTTCAGGAAACAAAACAAACACAAACTTCCTTATGGTTGAAGAGTTCCATCAAAGGGAAAGGTCTGTTTCAGGTGGTGGTAATTTCCCCCTACTTAAAAGTCTGGAGAATAATTCATTAGTGATGTTGAATAAGGACTTTTTTGCTCTAGGTTAAAGTAGTTGCTCTCTGAGATTGCTTACAATGACAAAATGCAGTAATTTTATGAAATGTTTGACTGAACCTTGAACAAGATCTTCTAACTAACTCTTATGCTCTTTTTTTTTTTAATAACTGGCTCAAACTTATTTACAATGCTTGATTTATATCTGCCAGTGATGGGAAATTCATAAGCTACTACTGAAATGCAAAAAGAGTAAAATTTGAGCTGCTAATAGAGATGACTTTAAGGGTATAATTTTAACATTACCATATTTGCATGGAGCACATCAGCAGATGTATTTAAATTTTCAGGCATTAGAATCTACAGTATATTTAAAGGCATTTAATGTAAGCCTACCACAGGGATAATGAACACAGAAAATGTTAAGCCATCTCCATCAAAATTTCAGCAACTGTAGACAAGTGATAGTTAATTTTGACAGTGATCTCTGGTTGCAACTTCTATCTCTTTTTATTCAAAACCTTATTTAATTAGACAATCTAAATACATGCCTTTTCCCCATTTTATCTAAACAAGACTGTCACTTGCTCATAGCATTTAACCAATATTTTTAATTGAAAAGCACATATTTTTACATTAAAATAAACATTATAAAATCACCGCAAGAGGTCAGAACTGCTATGTGTATTTTAGTAATTCATTTATTTGAAAAGCATCTATATTTCTAACCTCAGTCACAACAGGGGACAAAAACATCACTTCTTCCTCATAAAGTGATGCTTAAATTAGTACCAAGGATTAAATAAATGAGAGTAAAATACTGAAAACATGGTAGGTTTATATTAAAAAAATTTTTAAAGCAAAATTATGCTCAAACCTATGAAGTCCCTTCCTTCTATAATTATAAATGAAGAAAGAAGACTAAGTATGCTTAAAAATACATGTTTGTATATATGCTAGTATTCAAAATTAAAGATATTTTAATTAATGACAACATGTTAATGAAGAAACTGAAATACATTGATTTTCATGTTCTCCCTATGTGTATAACAAGAATACCTAATAAAGCTTGAATGAAAAGGAATGATTTGTTTTTTACATATACACTTTCTCCTTACAGAGACAAATAAAAGAAGTGGAATAGTTGATTTTATCTTGAATTCAAAGGCTACAAGCAATATCTTTTCCTAGGTCAGTTGTTAATCTCAATGTACAGTGCTCCTGAGGAACATAAGAAAAAGGATTAGGGTAAAAGCCATTTAATTTATGCAGCCATTACTGTGAAGAATACAGTAGTGGAAAACTGTGATGAAAAACTGACAAAATCTTCCAAACCAAATCACCATATAGCTTGACACTTCCTAACATTAATGTCAAGGCAAAGGATTTTTAAAACAAAAGTTTTAAAAGAGAAAAACATAGTTCAGATTTAAGTAATTAGTTTATTTGATAAGCATCCATAGTTCTGGACTCATTCACATTAGGGGACAAAAGATATAGTTCTTTCATGAAAATTGATACTTAAACTAGTACCAAGGACTAAGAAATCAGACATTTAGACTACTTTCTATCTTTGAAATTGTGTGCCATAATAATTTGCTTCTTAGAAGAATTATGAAAAAGTTTTGCAGATAGCAATAATTAAATAATGATCAAAGAATAAAAAGAAAAGAAAAATAGCTTTGTTTTCATGGGGAAAAAAGCAATAATAGCAATAGCAACAATAACTAGTTTTTAGCAGACTTAAAATGTTGAGTACAATTTGGCCAATTAGGTTTCTCAATGGTTAGTGCATTGAATTTGAAATCAGGAAGCACTGAGTTTAATCCCAGCCTGTGGCATTTTATAGCTCTGTGACCATGAGCCAATAATTTAATTTTTCTATTGGTTAAATTACCTTAACTGCAAAATGGCCATAAGACTTAATACCTACTCTCAAGGCTTGGTGTGAGAATAAAATATTTACAAAATATTTTTAAAATATCAAAGCATTATTATTGTCATCAAAAACAATGAGCAAAGGTAAAAATTTATAAAAATTAAAAGAAATGGCATAGATTAAATTCTACAAATTACAATTTTATAATTTACAATTTCACCAATTCCAACTTTACTTATTTAATTAGGCTGTTAGTCCAAAATAGAAAAATTGAAAAGGTCAGTACTTTGACTATAGTTATCTACATTTTTTTATACAAGTAACTTGCTATAAAACAGTTGAATAGGCCAGAACATCCTAGAAATTATCTCATCTAGGTTGTACTCGAACAGTTTATCAGACAATAAATTCTTGCTTGCCAAGAATAGGTCCAATATAGAATATAAACTCATTTCCAAAATATTAAAGAGTGAAACTATAAAATACCATGAAAAGCATCACTTCAAGAAAAAAAATGAATTTAAAAAGTACTAGAAATGAAAATGAAGCTGAAAATAGCTGCCTAGCCAGGAAAGACAACCAGAGGAAATCAAATCATCCCCAAATCATATTCAGACAACATTAAGAAGGAAAAAAAAATAAATAAAATGTGAAATGGAATAGTTTTGCCAACATTTCTATAATTTCTTTACATCATCAATAAGAGAAGCAACATAATAGACTATAATTTCTCAGCCTCCAATATATAAAAATGGCACTTAAAAGATGTTGGGAAAAATCACTGTAGCCCACCAAAATCAAGTATAAGAACTGATACTGTTGATGACATCATTTTAAAGCTACTCTTGGATTGGAAGCAACTGGTGACATAGTAGAGAAAGCAATGAGTCAGGAAACTCTGAGTTCAAATTTAGACAGAAAATTTCTATGTGATCTTGGACACTTTACTTATCCTTTTTTGCCTCAATGTCCTCAAAAGTAAAATGATGATAATAGTAACAACAATATGTCACGACTGTTTTGAGGATCAAATGAGCATTTAGCACTCTTCATGACACATTGTATATATTATATAAATGTTTATACTTTTTCCTTTTCTTTTTAAAACTTCCTCAAATATGGCAAGCATCTAAATAAATTGTAACATGTTGTTCTATCAACAAATAAATAATTAATTGAATGAAGGAATGAGAAGGAAACAAAAAAATCCATTCTTTTTAGAAGTCTATATTTTTTTATTTTTATAAATTACTGAAATGTTATCTTTTCTAAAAATAGCTTTTAAAATACTTTTTTGCAACATACCAAGTCTTCATTGTTACCCATTTTACAAAGTGTTATAGAACAGACATGATATTTCAGTGTTCTTTATTTGCTAGTTATCCTATTCTCCCAAAAATGATTTGGTTGAGAAAAAAAAATGACTTTAAAAACTCTTCTGACAAAGTGATTTTAAATCCATATGTGTTTAAAATCATACAGATTCCTTGATATGAATACTATTTTCAAAGATCTTCAGATCAATATCAGTTGCAGAAGAAAATAATGTGTGCCCTTTATAAAGTTTGTCTTTCCCATAGAAATGCCATAATTGAAATGAAAGTGTGATTCCTTTTAGATTATTAGGTTCTTAATATAATCTTGCTTACATATGCATTTTGCATGCATCCCTGGAACATTGCCTCTTCAGTAAAAATAATGATTAGTCTAAAGAGTTTGGGTTAGTCATACACTCAGGGGGTGGGAAGAGAGTGAATTAAAATGGATATTTCTCAGGTTGTAATACATAGCTGCATGCACAGACAATTGGATTAACCTAGCAGTTCAAATTTCTTGATAAGTAGATGTGGAACAATGAACTGATCAAAGTTTTGAATGTGAGAAGAGTACCTGGATTACTTCTAGGAGATTTCATTGTAATTTTAATCCTCCTAAACTATTCTCCACACATTAAAGCTTATGCTCCACATCTTAAAGCTCATACTTTTTCCAGTAATTTTACATATTCTGATCACTGATAAAATTTATACAAGTTCACTGAGATTTTCTCTCCTTGCTATTGGAAAACAGAGGGTGTTAAAATTTGAAAAAAGTTGAGTTCTCCCTACTCCTTGTTGCTCTCCAGGTTGCAAATATGGCTGGGAATAGATTTCTGAGTTATTCTCTATTCCCTATGGGGAAGTGTCCCAGGGTCTCCCTAATAGTTTCTGATGATAGCATTTCTCCCTTAGCTTATAGTTAATTTTACATCTTGTAATGCTATACAAATGCTAGCTATGAGTTTTTAACAAGAATTAACAAGAATAGTTTTTAAAATATATAATCCCTCCTCCCCATGATAATAACCCTTAAAAACTTGAAGATAACTATCTCTTCCCCTTGGTCTGGTTATTTTCTAGTTGCAAAATATTAATGTGCATACACACATGTGTATATAATATATATATATATATATATATATGTACATATATACGTACATATATACGTATATATATATATATATACACATATACATATATATATGTTGTAAAAATTTTTAGATATAAAATTAGAGGTAATCACAATAAATATTTTAAAACACTGTATATAAGAGAAAGGAATATATACATTCCACCTACAATCCCTATGAATACCAAGAATATTCCACTGGAGAGAAAGATTTAGAATTGCTCAAATAAATCCATATACAATAAAACAAAGAAAATCTATTCAATTCAAAACAATGATTCTGAACAAGTTGGGGAAAAAAGGTATACCAAACTAATAAAACAAAAAGAGGTTGTGTGAATACAAAAATGAATTTATTGAAACTACAATAGGGAAAAGGGAAAAATCCAAAAAAGGTTAGAAAAGATAAAAAGAATAAGATGACAAGCCAGATAAGACATAGTTGTTAAATCTTTCTTTGCTTCTATTTTCTCTGCCAAGGAGAATGACCTTTCAAATGGAAGGGATAGAACAGAAATAACTAATAGAGAATTTATACTTAAGTAAAGTAGTGCTTAAATACCCTTGGTGAAGTTTAGTAATCTAGTAGAGATGACCTCCTAATTCCAGCTGACTCAATGCTTGTTATATATGATTCAAAGGGCCTTTTGGAATCCTGAGCCAATTGGAAAAGATATCCTGTTTTTTTTCTCTTACCATTTCACTTCTTTCAGCAGTTTACAAAGACATTTCACACTTAATCCAGTGTCTCTCATTGAATTTATTTGATTAACTAATGCAAGTTAAATGACTTGATAGGTTCACCCAATCTCCACATTATTAACTCTACATTTACCAAATTTACTTTTTTATTATCTAAAAATGACCTTAATTATCTTCTTGTCGAAACAATAATAATAGTTTCATAATTCTCATTCCTGTAGCACATTAGGGCTTGCAAATGTTATTTCATTTGAGTCTGAAAACAACCCTGTAAACTTTGTGCTATAATTTATATATTATTATTTTTTTTAAACAAAAAGGTACTAGTATTAGAGTTCCATGATTTGTACACGAGAGTCACAGAGTGAGTAAAGGGTATGAATTAGGATTTGACTACCTGTCTTCCTGACTCTAGGTCAGATATTCCTTCCACAGTACTACCTAGGTACCTCATCCCTTCAATCTCCTACTATCAATCTTGTGAATTAGTCCTTCTTTACCTCTTTCCCAAAGGATAATAATAGTTAAATACATGTTGCTTTTTTACTGAATTAAAGATTCTGGAGGGCAGAGATTCCCTGTTCCTCATCCATGGACCTTCTTAGAAAACATAATCCAATTCTGGATAAATAGCAGGCAGCTGAATAAATGTTTATAGAATTGAATGATGTTAAATTGAATTCAACAAAGTTCAAAGTTAAAATGCATTCCTTAAAATGATAGCAAAGATACCATACCTAATGAATCTTAGTATAAGCTGCATTGTAGTCAGCAAGATATCCATATTTTGTTCTGTAAAGAACTGATTCAATTCCTCTCTTTGCCAGAGTTGATTTTCTGAATTTTTAAAAGGCATAAAAATATCATGTTTGTGGAAAGGTATATTT
The DNA here is from genome assembly GCF_048593235.1 of Sminthopsis crassicaudata. Classification (NCBI taxonomy): domain Eukaryota; kingdom Metazoa; phylum Chordata; class Mammalia; order Dasyuromorphia; family Dasyuridae; genus Sminthopsis; species Sminthopsis crassicaudata. Next base: position 643,169,515 of record NC_133618.1, on the reverse strand, counting down.
TGGAATGTACTTAGCAATGGCAGTTTGGAATTTAGTTTCACCTTATGATGATTTAGTTGTTTAGCAGAAATGCCCCAGTGGAATCAGAGCATATGGAGAGACAACTGATGAACTATTTCAAACTCAGGTTTTTGAAATCATGAATAATTGGGGATAGTGTTTAAAAAAACATTTATGGTGGGCTATTTAAAGAAATAAAATAGATTTAGGATTCATGAAGTCCAGTGAGGCATTTATTCTCCATCACACATTCAGACTTGATGTAAAAGTTTAGAGGTATTAATATAATCTTTGTTGCAAATAATGTGCTCAGTTTAGAAGCTGTCTGCAAGTAATGCAGTTAGAAAAAAAAAAGTCTGTCCAAACATCTTGTCCTCTAAAAACACATGAGAAGGCAAAATGATATAGTATAAAGGGACTTCTGAATAGTATTTTTATTAAATAAGTATTATTCTAGCTGTTTATACTGTCTATCAAACTTCAGCTATAGCTACTTAATGGTAAAATATTAACTCTTTTTTTCTCAGAAAAAAATTGTACATTTATTTGTTTCTACTTATTCACAGATTACAATTCCATTTTTTCTCTAAATAGATAAATAATATTCTTTATCATAGAAATTCTAGACCAGTCATGTTTGTTAATAAGAAAAATGCTTTTGTCATATTAGGAAATCAACAACATCTCTATAACTAATGATGTATGTATGTATATGTATATATATATATATATATATATATATATATATATGTGTGTGTGTGTGTGTGTGTGTATTCATGTGTATGTATGCATATGTATATGCATGTGTGCATTCATAAATTTATGAGATTTATATATTAGTACTAGATCTTCCAAATACTCATTAACCCTAATAATTTTGTATTGACCCATATAGATGATTTGTCTTTACCAACTGCATGAAAAGAACATACATATATTTCCAGTCTGCTTTTGGTCATCTAAATTTAGAATAAAACATTATTTAAAAAATCTAATTGGCACATAATTTTAAATATTAAAAATTTATGATTGGTTCCTCTGTACCTCAGGAGAAAATTATGCAAAGTACCATACTATTGGTAGACTCTGACTTATTATTATATTCCAATATACTCAATCATTCAACATGAATGTGTTAAGTTAATTAATACATTATAAATACCATTTAATAAGTACTGATTATATACCAATAACTTTGCTAGATATTGGAATACAGATACAAATGTTTCAAAAATCCTTACTTTTAGATTATTTACCTTCAGATGGGGAAGATAGAAATTACACACATACATAAATATAAATATATGTATACATTTATATATATATATATATATATATATATATATATATACAGAATAAATTAAGAGAATAAATACAAATAAAGTGGTTTTACTCAAGGAAGTAAAGGACAGAAGACGCTAGTATTTAATGGACTTGGGAAAGGCTTCATCTAGAAAGTAATATCTCAACAATATCTTGAAGAAAGAAAAGTATTAAATGAGATGGAAATGAAAAGAGTTCATTCCAGGCATGATTTATGGGTAGTTCAGTGGTATGGAGTCTAAAAACAGAATGTTGTCTCTAAGGAATAAAATGAAAAACAAGTTAAAAATAGCCTTAAAAGCCAAAGGAAATTTATATTTGTTCTTAAAATCAATAGTAATGTTAAGGATGTTATTGAGTAGGAATTTGACATCATTAGATCTTTGCTTAAGGAAAATTACTTTGGCACTTCTGTGATAGGATAGGATGAAGTGCAAAATAAATCATTTTAGTAATCTAAAGACAAGTGAAAAATTCCTAAACTATGATTTTGGCTAAGTGATTTGAGAGAGAACTTTATACGATGAAGGAGAGTCCTGGAGTGAAGAACTAAGGATAATATTTAGTTATGAAAATGGGAGACTAAGGGAGGAACGGTGTCTTCAAAATCAAATATAAATATAAAATTACCCTTCTTTATTCTAGCCAACTATGTGTTACATCTTATTGGTTGAATATTTGGAAATATACTTCTGACAGGCCATATGTGTCTTAACAATGAATGACTGGGAGGCCTGGAGATTGAGGAAACAATACCCCTATTAACCAATGTGTAGGAATTGTTACTGATGCAGTAGATTTTTAAAAGGGAATAGTGGTCTATCTTCAAGAATTTCTTTCATTTCTCTGACGGGAAATCATGGGAGATAATTTAATCCATTTAGAGGGGATGGATGATATATCTCAATGGAAAATTTAATGATTTTTTTGTGCTATGCAAATAAACTCTTAAGAGTTTGAGAATTGAAGATCATGTGTCCCTTGATCAGAGGAACTTACTGACAGTGGGATTTGCATCAGAAAGCACACCACTAATTGAACTAGAAACCCAGGTCTTTGCATGGATTGGCCAGAAGACTTAGACATTTAGCAATTTAGTACACAGTCAAGGTGAAATGTAATAGCATGTATTTAATAATACTGCATACATATTTATATTTTAATATTTTCTCAAATTCTTAATAAGGTATAAAATTACATATAGCTTGTTATATCCTGTTCTAAATCTTCTCTGTAAGTCATATTTATGAAAAACATTGCTGTTATGTATACTTGAAATTTGCATGTAGGAGATAAATAATTTTTCCACACTTTATTCTTTGGTAAGTGTTTTTAGTCTAGACCAGAGGAAAACTTAAGTTACAGGGGATTTTCATTTGTTTCTGTTTTTAATTTCCCAAGATGCTGATGTGGAGATATAATGAGCCTACAAAACAAGAAAAAATTACTCACTTTTCATTTAGGTCATCAATATCTCCCAGGATTAAACCTTCATGCATCAAGATCTTGTATGTAAGTCCAGAGAAGACAAACTCCTTAAAAAGGTATAGTATCCTAGTCTTTAGGGCCTAGCAGAAGTCTTCATTATTAGGTACAGAAACAAGTAATTTGGAAGGATGGGTTTGGAGAGTAATATCACAGTGAAAGGAAATTACTTTGGCAGATATGAGGAATATCTTGAGGCAGGGAGACTTATTAAGAGTTCATTGCAGTTATCTAGGCTAATGAGGGTCTAAACTATAAGATATTAACTGAGTAGAGAAAGGGGATAGAATATGAACTATGCTATAGAAGTAGAAAAATATGATTTGATGATTACAATATAAATGTGTGTATGAGAGAGAGAGAGAAGGAGAGAGAGAGAGAGAGAGAGAGAGAGAGAGAGAGAGAGAGAGAGAGAGAGAGAGAGAGAGAGAGAGAGGACAGAGAGAGGAAGAGGGAGAGGGAAAAGGAGAGAAGAAGAAGGGAGGAAGGGAGAAAGAGGGAAAGAGAGAGATAGGGGAGAAGAAGAAGAAGAAGAAGAAGAAGAAGAAGAAGAAGAAGAAGAAGAAGAAGAAGAAGAAGAAGAAGAAGAAGAAGAAGAAGAAGAAGAAGAAGAAGAAGAAGAAGAAGAAGAAGAAGAAGAAGAGGAAGAAGAAGAAGAAGAAGAAGAAAGAAGAAAGGCAGAGAAATAGAGGGAGAGACAGAGAGAGAGAGAGAGACAAATACAAAGACAAGGACACACAGAAACATAGAAGGAGACAGAGAAAGAGATACTGGGAGGCAGAACAAGAGAAAGAACAGGACCAAGATCAAGAGCAAAACAAGAACGCATATAGATTAAAAACCTAAGAGACTTTCAGCATGTTGTGGTACCTTTTTTCTAATACTACAAATGTGAAACCTTTTTTTGATATAGTTACTACATTGTTGGCCATCAATGATTAATATCTTATTGTATTTAATTACTAATTAACTTTTGCAAAAAGGTATTTACTTCAATTATATAGCAAGAACATAATTATAAATATTTCTTAATTAACATCTCATTTGCACACTTTTTTTTTTTTGCTACCAACTCATTATCTAGAGAGAATGGACTCAGTCTTTGTAAAGTATCTACATAGCATTTGTCCAACTAAGTTTATTTCCAAACTCAGCATCATCAATGAATGAGTCTATGCCTCAGGTACTGCTGAACTATGTTTTTAAGGTCGTTCTTTAGTCAATATGGCATTGAACTTATCTTTGAACCAAGAGTTAGTAACTTCTTCTCCTGACCTTTTGACACAAATTTATGACATAGACATAAACATAAAAATAAAAACCAAAGACCCAAATCACTTAAAATATATGTTTCATATAGAGGAAGAAATAGAAGAGAAAAGGAATGAAAAGGAATAAATAAGCATTTGTATAGTGTTTATTATATGCCAGGTAATGTGCTGAGTACCTTTACAGATATTATCTCATTTGATCCCCACAACAACCCTGGAGGTAGGTGTTAATAATATTTCTATTTTACAGTTCAATAACCTGAGACAGAGATAAGGTGACTTGCCTACCTTCCTTCCTCATATGGCAAATTGACTAGAAGAGGGTACAAAATGTTTGCACATGTTCCATATTTCCCCAAGGCACTTCCAGTATAGATCATCAATATTCTTCCATAAACAGGATTGACAGCTTTTTTTTTTTTTTACTTATGGTGAATTATATTGGTGTAATTCTGTACATGTTCAAAAAGACTATGCTCTGTGTGCAGTCCATTGGCTCATGAGTTAGTGCCGAATGCAATCACTCTGCTAGACTATAATTAAGTGAAATTTTTAATAAATAAATTTTAAAAGTGAATAAATTCTGCCCAGTTGAAGGACTCGATTTAATCTTCTTGCTTGTTAAGATGCAATATAGTCCTTATTTAGTGTAGAGACATATAAAATAGTATTGATGTAAGCCATATGACAAAAATAGAAACTTCTTGCTATTACTTGACATATATATATACATATATATATATATATATATATATATATATATATATATATATATATATATATATATATAAGTAGTCAATGCTAATTTCTGTGCAAAAGATCTAATATGATATCCATGCTAGGTAAGCGAGAAATATTTCAAACTTGCTTCCAGCAAATGATTTAAAATTTGAGAAGGGAAATCACAAAAGTTATAACATTTTCCTTTCGTAAGTAGTCTTGACAATACACACAAAAGCCAAATACAAATACATTAATATAAATGCAAAAAGCAAATATTGAGACATTATCTTTATTTAAATTAGATACAACAATTCTGAGATCAATTCCTATTCTCCTGAATAGCCCGTGTCTTGAAAAAGTTTATGTCAAAAGGCATAATTGAACAATAAATGCTTTCCAAAGGACAACTTATGCAAAAGAACATGTTTCCCCTATGGAAGGAAGCATGTCTTCAGAACGTATTCTAAGGAAAACTTACATTCCAAAAATGTTTGCAAAAACAAATGAATAAATCAAAGCCCATTTTGATAGTCATTGAATGACCACTTTTGAAGCAAGATTATAGACGTGAAATCCATTTTAGCACCAAGTAATGTTCAATGGAGATGTATATATCTTTGTTTTTAGTGAAAATCAGCTTGCATGGAAAATTACAAAGATCTAAAAAGAGGATTTAATGCCATAGTATTTCTAACATAGAAATAAAAATGCTCCAGATGAATATTCTTACTGATCAGATGATGTAGAGATTCTATGATCAGTAACTTCTGTCACTTCATGAATTTGGTAACTAATTTATAAATACACACATATATATATATATATTGATTATTGATTCATCATGACACCTGACAATTGACAAGGAAGAAGAGAAAACACTGAACAATCTCTTTGGTTCCATCTCTCACATTTTGGAGTTTGTGGAAAGATGAATGTCAGGCTGATAGATTGAATATTGGAATTTAGTATTTAGGAAATTATAGAATGAAAAGAACACTGGCTTAGTAGTAAGAAAAACTGAATTTAAAGACTGATTCAATTCTTAGCTCATTAAAACCTCTGACAATCAGTTTCACTATCTGTAAGGTAAAATATTTTAATTGAAAAGTCTTTGTCCTTTTCTTCCTTTAAGAATTTGTGAATTTCTGTATTCCCTCTCATGTGCACCACAGTATGCCTACATACAAGTAAAAAGATAAATAATTCTGTTTATTTATTTAGAGGATGAAAAGAGAAATTGACAGAATGGAAGGTAATAGATTGATCAACATGTTTATCAACAGAAGATATCCTTGAGAACAATTATCTACAAGCAGAGCTTCCACTGCTTCTGATTCATTTCTAAACCTTCTGTATGTTGACTTCTGACCTCATCATTCAATTGAAATTGCCCTCCTTAAAGTTATCAATGATCTTCTAATAGCAAAATTTTATGGTCTTTTAACCCTAGTTCTCATTAAGCACTCTGGAGCCTTTGGCACCATTAATCACCATCTCATTTTAGATATGCATACTTCTCTACATTTTCATGGCACTGCTATATCCTAGTTCCCTTCCTAGCTGTACAACCGTTCTATATCATGACCTCTAAATATATTTAGAGGAGATTTGTATATTATTCCTTTGCTTTTTTTTTAGTATGTCAAGTTTAACACTCACAAAATTAATGTGTGTATGTATCTGAGCATATACGCACACTTGGCTATTGTTGATGTTGCTGCTTTTGTTTGAGGAAAGGTCAGAATAGCACTAGCTTTGGCAAATCTATCAGAGAATTAAAACAATCCATGAATGCAATGAAAATTCTCAAAATTAGATTGTAGAAGTTTCGTGATTTATATTTTAAGCCTGCCAGAGTTTCTTAACCAGTAATTATATTATTTAATCATATGCTCAAACAGTTGAGCTTCAGGATAATTGAAGGTGAACCACATTGCTCATTTGGAATATTTATGTCCCAGGTAGCATTATCAGGAAAGGCAACTGGGGACAAAATACAAATAAAGAAAAAAGAAAAGGTTTTCTTATGAGACATAGTTATGTGTCTAAAAGCAATATGCAACTGGAAATCAATGACTATAAACTATATATACTGAAATTCTCATTATTTCTAGAATAATTTTAATGTATTGACAGAAGAGCTGGTCAATTTTATATCATCCTTTTTCTATGTGTTATCAGTGATTTCCCTTCTTCCTTAGAACCCTTCAGTATTAAATTAAATTTCTTTTCCTTTGTGTTTCAGACTCCACATTTGCTGCCTTGATCTTATGTCCCATATTCTTTTCCCCTTTTGGTGACATCCAGAAAAGTGTCTTCTTCCTTACATTCAAAAATATTCTACCTACATAATCCTCTTCTCTGTACTCTCATGCCATCCCTTCTTAGAGCTCTTCAGAATACTAAAAGTTCTATTCTTTATTGCTGATTTTCTATTTCTACATTTTTTTCCCATTTGATATTTAGAATGCTCAATTTCCATGCATAGACATAGAACCTACTGTGGACACAATCCCCTGTGACAAGTGCCCTCAAAAATATTCTGGCCTTATGGATGGGGATTATGGTAAAAGCAGGAATACACGAGAGATATATTGAGAAAGTTTTCTTACTAACAAGTTAATATTAAAAAACATAATTGATGCTTTGAATTTTTTTTTCCTTTTTAGTCAATGCTTTCAATTAACATGTGTTTTAGATTAATTCCCAAATTGAGCAATTTCAAAATCATTAGCCTATGATTGCATATATAGACTTGGGTTCTGGTCCTTCCTCTGCCACAGTTCTAATTGGATGACCTTCAATAGATACATTAAGCAACTTGATTCTAATTCTGTAAATGGAACAGAAACATTTTTACCTAAATGGCAGGAAGATATGAAAATAAGGACTACCTCCACATCCTTCCCCTTCAATATTAAGGTAACCATTACAAATTATCTTCATGCTTTAATAATCCTATTCAAGGTTCTGAATATTAAATGTCACTAAGATGTGAGATCTTTCTAAATGTGCCCTGTTTACAGAGTGTCAGGACAAAAATATGCCTGTTGTATAAAAAGAGGGCTTAGGGTCAGTATTATAGATTTGAAGACTGAAGAGTATTCAGAGATTTGGGTCCATTTTACAGATGAACAAACTGAGGTTTAAATAAGTTCAATGGTTTTCAAATATCAACCCAGATAATTAGAAGTAAAGTGAGGATTGAAACCCTGTTTCACTGGCTACAAACTCAACATAATTTTCATATGTACCATCCTGAGTCTTACCTAGAAGGTACTTTTATGTTCTGATTTTGTGATTTAACATTTAGGGAAATTATCCTTTTATATCTTGATGGAAAATTAACAAAGCTCTATTTAATCACTTGAAAAGAATCTTAAGGAATATTTAGGGGCTATTAAGAATTTATGTCCCAAATAAGTAAATTATAGTTAAGTATGTGACTTTTCATGATGTGAACTAAGCATGTGAATAGAGAACTAATAAGATATGCACAATTATAAAAGACAATATAGACTAGTGAATGCCAGGTGACTTGACATGGTGAAGAATAAGGCAGGAAAAAAAAACACAGAAGAAATGAACATATATTAGATATGTTGTTAAAGTAAATTTGCGATAGAATGAATATATACAATGAATGTGATAAGATATGACACTTAAGGTTGTGAGCACTGTGACTGGGGGTGGAAGGAGGCAAGACACTATTGTCCTTGACAGATAGAGGAAAAAAAAATAAATAGTGCAAAATATTGGAGGAAACACAATGGGTTCTTTTGAATATGCTGAGTTTGACACACCTATAAGATATTAACTTTCAAATGTCCAAAAGCATTTGATGATACTAAACTGGGAGACATTAGGACTGGAAATGGCAAATAGATACAAAGATAAGATCAACAGAGAGATAGATGAGACATATAGATACGATAACACTCTGGTACTTCAGCTTCTATTGAATTCTATTGAAACCAGAGTTATTTTCTTAAAGTTCAATCATAACTATCTGATGCCTCCTTCCCACCTACTCTGTAGAATAAAAGATCAAATATAAAATCCCCTATTTGGCATTTAAACCTGGTCTTTTCTGACCTTTCAAAGAGTCTTTTATTTTACTTTCCATCAATGGCATTTGTCTTCTTGATATTCCTTAGACAAAATCCTCTATCTCTTTGGCTTTGGATATCTGTGTGTATTTTTATGAGTGTATGTGCATATGCATATAAATGTACAGGTGTGTGTTTATATATATATAGATAAAGGCATATAATTATATACTTATATAAAACATATATGTACAAATATACCTATGCATATATCTACAAATATAATACAAATAATATAATTGCAAATATATGAATATGTGTTTGCATACATACATATATGAATCATCTGTAATAAAGATGGAACTGAGAAAGGATGATGTCATTAACTGAGATAGTATAGAAAGAGAAGAGAACAGGACTCTGGGACAAAACCTTGGGGGATATCCATAGTTAGTAGTCATAATGAGAACAAGTAAATGTGAAGGAATGATCAAATAGAAAAGAGGAGAAATATTTTCACCAAAAGCTGAAAAAAGGGGAAGATGTGGGAGAAGGGCATGAGTTAAAATATTGAAACCTGGAATGAAGTCAAGATGAATTAAGATTTTGAAAAAAGTGATTAGATTTGGCAATTAAGATATTAGATATCTTCTTCCATTATCTACATTTCCCTATCTGGATCCATGTTGTTCTCACTTCATTACTTTCATAGGATCTTCCCATCTTGCTTCCCATCATACCCTGAAATCTTCTTCACTACAACATCTGTTTTTCAGTTTTGTTGATTACAATATTCACATCATTCAGCTTGTTAGCTCTCTGGCTTCCTGAGTCATTCTCCTTTCAAATTTCAATGAAGTACCATTTTTTTAATTACTTTTTTTTCCCTTTCAGTTATGGTCAGACCTTTTATATAACTATTATCTACCTCATTATATCACTATTTTACCAGCAAAGTTTTGAATTCAAAATTTGATTTTTGCTTATAATTTCCTATCTTTCCATTTCTTTAATGACCATATTTCTGAATTTGCTTTTTCTTCTCATTATAACTTTTGATGTTTAATCCCTATCTTATTCTCCAAGTTAATCAGTAGTACCCCTCAGTGATTCTTAAGGGCCTACTTAAGTATTTTTCCAGTATTTATATTCCTTGACATTTCCAAAGAATTATATTCTGTTGACTACGTCCTTTTTTGTTATATTGACCTCCTTCTAATTACATCTTCTTGGTCTGCTTTACTAGGGCAACATCTTGATGATTTCTCAACTATTTTCTTCAAGTTTCTCTATTCCCTTGGTAAATGTTCCCTTTGTCATCTTATCCAGAAAAATGGAATTAATTGTACCTTCACTTTGAGGCTTTCTATATCTATTAGTTCAACTCCATTCTTTCCAGTAACTCACAGTTCCATATCCCAACCTAGATGTCTTATAATCTTCACCAGCTCAAGTTTTTGCTAACTCCAATATTTCCATTAAAATCCTAGTCATCCAAGAAACCAGAAACTGAGTGGGAGATTCCCTTCAGTTGAAGAATGGATGAATATGCTATGGTATATGAATGCTATGGAATATTATTGTTCTATAAGAAACATTCAACAGGGTGATTTCAGAGAGGCTTGTAAAGATTTACATGAACTAAGTGAAGTGAATAGAACCAGAAGATGGCAATATGGCAACAGCAAGACTATGCGATGATCAATTCTGATGGACATGGTTGTCTTCAACAATGAGATGATTTTGGTCAGTTCCAATGATCTAGTTGAAGAGAGCCATCTGCATCCAGAGAGAGGACTGTGGGGACTGAGTTTGGATCACAACATAGCATTTTTGCTCTTTTTGTTAATGTTTATTTTTATTTTGTTTTCTTTCTCATTTTTTTTACTTTTTTTATCTGATTTTTCTTGTGCAGCATAATTGTGGAAATATGTATAGAAGAATTGTACATGTTTAATATATATTGTCTTACTTGCCATCTAGGGGAGAGGTTGGAGGGAAAATGGAAAAATTTTGGAACAAAAGATTCTTCAACGATGAATATGTTGAAAAATATTTATGCATATGTTTTGAAAATAAAAAGCTTTAGCAAATTAAAAAAAAAAGAAAAAGAAACAATCAGCAAGATGATCAAAAAGACCTAGAGAGACTTATATGAACTGTTTATTAAGTGAAATGAGTAGAACCAAGAGACCATGGTACATAGCAACAAGATTATGTGGTAATCAATTTTGAGGGATTTGACTCTTCAACAATGAGGTGACTCGACCATTTCCAATAGACTTGTATTTGAGAGTCATCTGCATCAAGAAAGAGGGTTATGGGGACGGAATATGGATCATAACACAATATTTTCACCTTTTTTGCTGTTTGCCTGCTTTTTTTCTTTCTTTTTCATTTTCCCCCTTTTTGATCTGATTTTTCTTGTGCAGCATGATAAATGTGGAAATATGCTTAGAAAATTGGCTTAACATGTTTTGGAGCATTTACTATCTAGGGGAGGAGGGTATGGGGAAGGGCGAGAGAAAAAATTGGAATATAAACTTTGCAAGGGTGAATGTTGAAAGCTATCTTTGCATTTTTTTGAAAATAAAAAGCTATTAATTAAAAATATTAAATCCTAGCCTTCAATTCCATTATCCTTGTTCAAAATCACTGAGACATTTATTTTTCTTCTCTCCCTGAGCTAACTTAGTTAATAAATTGAATATTCTTGTCAATTCCATCCCTAATCATTTTTCTTCTATCTACCCTGTCCTTTACACTCAAACTCCACAGATATCAATAATTAAATCTTATCTAGATCATGGTCTAGGACTTACTGGTAAAACCTCTCTCATCTCTATAGTCTATATTTTATATAAATAGAAAAATAATATTACTATAGTAGTCTCCCCATGTTATTCTATTATTAAAATTACTTGAGTGATTCCCTATTGCTCACTGAATAAAACATAAACCCTTGGCCAGTATATTGCCTGACACATTGTATAGAGGTTTAATAGTTGTCTAACTGACTATCATATAAGGTTCTCCAAAATACTGGCTTTCAACTATTTATCTTGCTGCACTGCGTATTTTGCCCAACAGGAAAAACAAAACAAAACAAAAATTTAATTTATTTCTCATTTTGTGTTATCATTTACCCAAGGATCCCTTATGATCTGAATATACTCTTACCTCATTTTTTGTATTGATACACTTTTACTTTCCTCTAAAACTCAGCTTAGTTGCTGTCTTCTCCAAGAAATTTTCCATTATCATGGAATATTTCCTAGAGAATTTGGGATTGCTCTTTGTTTCCAGTATGCTTTGGGTGATATATTATTAGACATTTGATATGCCCTTCCCTCATTAGAATGTTAGGGTCTCAATAGATATGTCCTTCCTTTATTAGAATGTTAGGATCTTAATGTTAGGGATGTGGTAGAATTCATCTTTGACATTCTATCACCCAGCATATTGCCCTGTATATGCAAAATTACTTACTTGATTTTTATTAAAATTAAACAATTTTAATTAAACAATTAAAATTGCTACAAAATGATATAGGTTTATTGGTGTTTTCTTCCTCACCAGAGTCTTCAAGAGAAACTGTAGAAAAAAGTCATGCTACTAGTTACTGTTGGGCTAGATGACTAAAGGCAAAAGAAATCACAGAAAGAACTTTGACCTTGGAGAAACAAGATCTGAATCTAAATTCTGACCTTGAAGCTGATTGCTTCTATGAACTTGTGCAAATTATTCAGCTTTACAAGCCTCAGTGTCCTCTTCTGTCAAATGAATGGATCAGAGTAGATGACCCTGAGTCATTTTGACTCTTCCAAATTTAGAATGTTCTTATGTTTAAGGATCTTGACAACTTGTATAACCAGTGGAAACAAATAAAAATATATGCCTGTTCAAACTTTTCAAAGGACAGTGACTAGCTTATTGTACATGTCTTTGGTAAGACATTAAAAATAGATTATATTATGTTATGACCTCATTGTATAATGCAATCAAGATATATGCTAGAGAATTGAGTAATCATTATTAATAATATTAAAGATGAAATTCAACTGAGACAGCTAGGTGCTATAGTAAACACATAGTGGAACTGGAGTCAGGAAGATCTAATTTGAAATCTTGCCAAAACACTTATTAGCCATCTAAATCTGGACTGCTTGTTTAATATAATATGTATCAGTTTCCTTATTTTTAAAATGAGGAAGTAGGACTTAATAATATCTAAAGCCCTGTCTTGATCTAAATTTATGATCTTATGATTATTAATAACAACAAAATATGTTTTATACTTGTATTTTTGGGTCATTTTTTCCATTTAGTTTTCTTAATGATGTCAAAGACATGACCTTCTTCACATTATCTGTCTTTATCAAGTCAAACTGTGATGCTTTTATTGATCATACTCTAAGTAAAACAAGGTAGATGAAAAAGGATGAAAATGCTTGGCAGAAAACATGAAGATATTTAATTAAAGTTCTTTCCAATAATGAAAGGAACTGTAGTTCTGGATTTCCCCCCAGATCTTCCCATCTTATAATTGCCTCCAAGTCATATATTTAAAAGATAAATATTAAATAATTTAATTTGATTAAAGAAACATTTATAAAAGAAACTACTTTGTCCCAAACTCTAGTCAGTGAACACAAAAACAAAAGCAAAACTGGGGATGGTATAAGAAGTGAGGATACACTATATAAGACAAATAAGATTATATTAAGTATATGCAAAGTAACATTTCATGGGAAGGAGAAGTTATCAAATGGGGGGAACAAAAGTTTGAAGAGGTTGAAGGAGATCAGCTGAAGTTTCCTATGGAAATTTTCATTTGGTTCTTTAAAAGAAACTCTGGATTCTGTAAGGTGGGAATGAAGAGAGAATTAATTTCAAACAAAATGAATAAACTCCAAAGCTAAAAAGATGGTTTCATTCATGCAGAAAAGCTGGGAAGCCAGTTTGACTAGAAAGCAGACTTTGAGAGGAGTAATATAAAATAATCCTGGAAAAATAGATAATAGTTACACTATGGATGAATTGTGTTTTATCAAGCAGCACTAGTGAGCAACTGAATTGTTTTTGTTTGTTTGTTTGTTTGTTTGTTTGTTTGTTTTTTTTTTAGTGTGACAAAATTGTCAGATCTATTGTTTAAGTGTGGAGGCTGCATTGGCATTGCTAATGAAAGAGACTAGAGGCAAGGAGAACTAGTTCTAGTGCATTAGTTCAGATGAGGAGGTTTTCTTGGCTTTAACTAATATAGAGGCCTTTGTGAACAGATATTAGTCAGAGAAAGTGAGATAAGTTAAGAAGGTAGAATCTATAAAAGATGGCATATAATTGAAATAGAAGGATAAGGCAAAAAGATAACAAGGAATAAAGCATGTCTGTTTGAGAGAATGGGAGTGTTCTCATGAGCAATGGGAAAGTTAAGGATTAATGTGTTTGGAAGAACAAGATAGAAAATTAAATGAAAGGGAGAAATGTAGGAAAATGATAAGGGCAGCCATACTGATCTCAAGTGATTCCAGTAAAAACTAAAATATCCTTTTTATGAAAAATTATTTTTCTATTGGCCTAAAATATCTCTCATTAATGAGAAAGACCACAAAGGTATGTATCTGGTCTCCATAAAATTGGCTAAAATGTACCTATTTCACCTCTGTCAATACTTTTAAACAGAGTTTTTATTGATGTCCTTTTTTTTCATTACCACAATAATTTTCTGCTATATTCTTCTCCACCATGGAAACTTCTGTAAAAACCAGTGATGACCATTTAAGAATAACAAATACAGGAAAAATACTATAAATAACTATGGCTGCAAAACTATAACTGATTCCCTACCCCCACCCCAATCTTTCTACCAAGCAAAAAGAAGTATATTTTGTCATGTTCTCAGAAGCCATTCTCAATTTAGCACATTATTACTGATTACTTCACTAGAAATCATAAGGATTAACTATTAGAACAACTAATTTCACATAACTGAGTTGAGTATCAGGGAGATAAAATATTATAGGGTAAAAAATGTGCTGGATTTGGTGTCTGAGGGCCCAGTTTCAAATTCTGGTTTGCCATTTGTTCCATGTATGACCTTAGACAGACTACTTTACCTCTCTGAGAACTCAGTTTCCACAATTAGAAAAAAAGAAGGGGTTAACCTAAATGATAGCTAAGCTTCCTTTGAGCTCTGAATCTATCATTTTATGGAAAAGAATAAGAAAGTTCTGAGATTTGGGAAATAAGAATATGGATTTTGAGCAAAGTAAGATAAGGAGAAAATTGGTTTAAACTATAACTTTCTTAGAAGAGTAGGGAAAAGGAAAAAAGAAGAAAGGAAGAGAAAAAAGAAGAAAGGAAGAGAAGGGAAGGGGGAGAGGGAAAAGAGGGGGAAGGAGGAAAGAAAAAAGAAGGAAAAGAAAGAGGGAAGGAGCAAAAAGTAAAAGTAAAAAGAATGGGAGAGAAAAAGGAAAGAAGGAAAGAGTAATTGGGTACATAGCAGGTAGCTTGTGTGGAGTGTAAATCACTGGACACAGAGTCAGGACGATTTGAATTCAAATCCCTATTTTTCTAGCTGTGTGTCCTTGAGTTAGCTTCTCTGACTCTCCATTTCCCCTCATATAAAAGGAGATAATAGTAGCCCATATGTTACAAGATTATTGTGAGGATCAAATTAGAGAACACATAAAGTATTTGGAAACTTTAAAGCACTCTACAAATTCTAGATATTGTTATTTTCATTGTAATCTAGTTGGTAAGAGGGAACTCAATTTTCAAGAATTTTTGCAAAAACTATGAAGGACAGAGGATCACAAAATTGCAATGTTATCGTTGTTGCAGAAAGGAGATACTCATTCCCTCTTCAGGAAAGGCTACACAGTTGCCATGGTACATCTAGGTAGCTTAGTGGATAGGATCTGAAAACAGCAAGAGCTAAGTTAAAATCCAGCCCATGCCTTAATTAAGCTGTGTGATCCTAGCCAAATCATTCATCACCTTTTTTTTCTGTTTCCTCAACTATAAAATGAAGATACTAATAGTACTTAACTGGAAATATTACAAGAACATCAAATGAGATATTTGTAAAGTACTTAGTATAGCCCTGGCACATGGTTGGTGCTACATAAATGCGTATTCCCTTCCCCTCTTCTCCTTCCTATCAGTGCTAAGAAGACCTTAGAGATTACTTATTATTGTAGTCAGCTCATTTTTACAGTTGATCAAAGGAAGATTTAGAAACTAAATTTATATTAATAAGATTCACACAGTTAATAGGTAATGGAGACAAGATTTGAATCTAGGTCTTCTAATATCAAATCTAGTTCTTTTTTTCCCCCATACCATGATGCTCACTTATTGAGAGGAAAAGGGAAAAGGATGAAAATGGGCATGACTTTGAAATATTGATTGGTAGTTCATAATGGTCTAAGACTGAACTAAGTAGAGCCAGAATTAGGGTGGAAATAACTTAAGGACTATGGAGGAGCAAAGACACAGATGGGAAAGAAATTGCAAATGTAGGCTCCATAGCACTTGGCAGGCTGTCCACTAAATGTAGGAGGTGACAAAAAGGGAGAAGTCAGAAGTAACAGGGAGGGTTTGTGTGTGTGTGTGTGTGTGTGTGTGTGTGTGTGTGTGTGTGTGTGTGTGAGTGTGTGTGTGTGTGTGTGTGTGTGTGTGTGTGTGTGTGTTTTATTTGAATGAGTAGGAGAATGCTGCCACCATGAGTAAATAGTGGGGGGAAGGGGCTAGAGGGAGACACTGAAAGGAGGAGCTGTATTCTAAACAAATAGGAAAAAGATTTTGGACATATAAGTTTGGTGTATTGAGGGGGCAAATTCATCATTCATCATTTTTGTTTTATTCAGTTGCTTATTCTTAATCAGAAAGCACATTTTGCCTTGAACTATTCCTCAAAATAGATGCATATATTATTGTTAAGAGGGGGAAAATACATATTTCAATCGCTAATCTGCTATTTTAGTTTTATATAGCTATATCATACTATTATGATTTAAGTATCTACTTTAAAGCTTAGCTAGAATGATTGCCCTTAATTTGTATTCAGATGGTACCAGAGAAAGGATAATACACAAGCAGGATTCTTATAATTATGCTACATAAAATTATTAGGCAATTTAGAAAATTGTTAGTGAGAAACTGCCCATCATCTATAGAAATAATTCTTATATTGATCTGGAACTTTTAATGTAAAAGGAATTGGAGTCCCAATGAGGTATCTGATTTCCCCTTTGGATTTGTTTTAGAGATTAACATCTTTACAAAGTTTTGTCCCTACACTCAGAAGATATTTGGCCCACTATCTATAGAAAAGTTCACTTTGCAGAAGGGATAGAAAAATATGTCTTAGATCTCACTTCCTGGATAGCTCTGCCAAGAAGTTTTACTGAAAAGAAAACTATTCCCTCAATTTTTAAAGAGAAGGCCGTTGCTGAAGTGGGTTGAGAGTATTTTACTTATATAAGAAAAGTATTAATGCTATCCCATATTCTTTCATGTGTTTAAATAATTTATAATATAATACAGGAGGAAGTATAAATTGGCAGATAATTTGGGTTTTTCCCAAAAATATTCACTTCCATAGAGAAGCAGTATAGTTTTAGATTATGACATCTGGAGAGTTGGAAGGAGGGAAGACTATTGAGGTACATTTTTCCTTTTTTTATAATAGCTTTCTGTTTTTCAGGATACATGCAAGGGTGGTTTTTGGTATTCACCCTTGCAGAATTTTGTGTTCTATGTTTTTCTTTCTCCCTCCACTCCTAGATAGCAAATGGTCCGATATAGGTTAAACATGTGCAATTCTTCTAAACATTTCCATGTTTGTCATACTACACAGGAGATAAGAAAAGAAAAATATGAAAGAGAAAAGAACAAGCAAGCAGCAGCAAAGAAGGTCAGAGTATTATGTTGTGATCCATATTCAATGCCCCTAGTTGAGGTACATTTTTTTAAAAAAGAAAAACCCTAATGGATATGAATTTGCATATATGTATATGTCTGTTTATATACACTATGTTCATGGCACTCTCTTTATACTATCTCTACAACTTGCAATTATAATTGGAGTTCCCTGGGAATATCTACCAATTCAGATAGAGTCTGAGTCTATAACTCTGAAACTACAATTCACAAAACTCCAATGGTTTGTTTACTTTTAGTCAGAGGAGATGATTACCTTAAGACAAAGGCATTTAATGAAATGACAAAAGGATAGTAGCAATATTTCCTATAATAGCATTATTTCCTATAAACCTGGAGCATTGTTTCACAAATACATATTAAGCAGGAAGAAAGGATGACCATAGAGTTCTAAAACAGAGAGGCACATATACATGTAATTCATGACCAATTCTGCAAGTAACAAATTTAATGCTATCCATCTCCATTTGAATGCTAATCAGTTTATAATTTGATGATAATAGCCTTCAAGGACCTTGTATGCTACAATAACAGTAGAACTGTACACATATTTAATCTAGACCTGTGATTTTTGTGGTTG
This sequence comes from Sminthopsis crassicaudata, assembly GCF_048593235.1. NCBI lineage: Eukaryota > Metazoa > Chordata > Mammalia > Dasyuromorphia > Dasyuridae > Sminthopsis > Sminthopsis crassicaudata. The sequence continues at coordinate 643,151,138 of NC_133618.1, read as the reverse complement.
TAAAAAGTTCCTCTACCGGTACAGATCAGCAATGTGAGAATATATAGTTATTCATTCTTGTCCAAGTCTTTGACCCCATTTGAGTTTTTCTTGGCAGGGATATTAGGGTGGTTTGCCATTTCCTTCTCCAGCTCATTTTATAGGTAAGGAAACTGAAACAGGGTTGAATAGCTTGCCCAGGGTCACACAGATAATTAAGTGTCTGAAGCTAGATTTGAACTCAGGAAGATGAGTTCCTGACCCCAGGTCAGCATTCTATGGACTTGCCACCTAGGAACAATTAAATCCAACTGAGTATGAGATTTTGAGAACAAAGACAATGCCATTTTTCATTTGGGTAGTCCCACTAAGAGACACATAACAGAAAATCGGTTTTCCAGAATTGGGAAGACTTCAAGTATTGCCTGACATAGATTCTGACCATTCCACATCATGTTACTTAATCTAGCAATGCCCCAAATATTTTTTTTCTTTTTTAAATAATAGCTTTTTTATTTTCAATATATATGTAAAAATGTTTTTCAACATTCACTCTTGCAAAACCAATTTTTTTTCTCTTTCCTTTCCCTCTTCTCCCTCCCCTATATAGCAAGTAATCCAATATATATTAAACATGTACAATTCTTCTATAAATCCAATTAACTATCTAAGACTATCACTTATAGTCAGTTGCTAATGTTTTGGGCCAGGGCATTTCCATTCCATTCCGACCAAAGATGAAATCAATGATTTAGATCATTTCTTATCTACACTTTCACCTCATCCCTCTCCCTCTCCCCAAAGAAGATCACTTAGTCAAAACAAGGTCCTGTACACAATAGGCCCTTTAAAATGTTTGTTGAATTGATTAAAAAATGAGAACTGGAATAGGTCAGCAATTTGCCTCTACCAGTAACCAGCTATATTACTTTGAGAAAGCAATTGTTTCTCCAAGTCTGTTCATTCTTTGGTAAAATGGGAATCATAAAACTTGCCCCATTAATCATGTAGTCTACTGGGTATGTAATCATATATGTGAAGGCACTTTGTACACCATCAAGTGTTATACAAATTTAAGGTATTGTAGTAAAGAACTTAGTGATGTGTTAAAAAAGAGCTCTTAATGAGGGGGGGAAGTTCTTACAATGTGATGATATGAACATGTCTTAATAGAAAGAAAAACATTTAATTATGCTCATTTTTGGCCAGAACCATACTGATATAATCATGAAAAAATCTTTATGCAAATTAAAGTGGCTAAATTTAAACCTCAGTTTATTTTTCTTTTGAATAAAGGTAAGTCAGGATATTTTGGATCATCTTGAAAATACAAATCTACTGTTGGAAAAAAAAAAAAAAACCTTTTAGAGATGACTACAATGTATTTCAAAAACTGTCACTGAAGATGGATATTTTCTACTAGAAGGTCATGTATGTTTGTTCCTGTTGGGATCCTATTGAGTAACTTAACCCTAACCCTAATTCTTTTAAAACAAACCAAAAATAAAATCCTTCCCAACAAATTTTATTACGATTATGATTGTCATCTTTATATTCTATTGCTTGCACCTATCATTGACCCTTCCCTTTTTACAGAAAGAAAACCAACTAATGCAGCCACTGTGTCAATCATCATGTGCCACCAGGGAAGTGTGTTTCAGCATCTGTTCCCATTAGTATTTCTGGAAGTTTTTAATCTAAGAATTAATCAACCAAAGATTTGAGAGGAGACTAAACTGTCCATATGTTTCTATTAATTTACATAAATCTTTTAGAATCAACTTGCAGAAATTTTTTGTCATATATTGTCAGCCTGCTTAGGAAAATAATAGGGTCATGGGATCATAGAAGTGGTGTTCAAAGGGACAGAACTCATTATCTTTTATTCTAAATCCTGCTTCCCTCCTTCTTTCTCTATTCCTTTAAAAGGCAACACCATTTTTCAGTCCTTCAGGCTTGCAATCTAAATGTCATCCTATTCAGCACTATCTTTCACCCCCACTGCCCCCATTTAATCTTGTGTTGAGCTCTGTGAATCTCACCTTTGCCACATCTCTCAAATTTTTTATTTTATTTTATTTCTTTGATATTACTATCACTCTGGTGCAAGTCTGCATGGGTCTGTCTGTCTCAAGTCTCTTTTCACTCTAAGCAATCTTCCAATCACTCACCAATGTGATTTTCCTAAGGTACAAATCTGACTATATCACTTTCCCCTCTCACACTCAATAAATCCAGTGAGTCCCTTTCACCTCCAGGATCAAAAGAAAATCCTTTATGATATTCAAAGTTATTTTATAATGTAGCCTCAACTCATAACCTTTGATCCACTGGCACTGTTTTCTTTGTTGTTACATGAAAAAGATAACCTATTTCTGGGCTCTAGGCATTCTTTCTGGCTGTCTCCCATGGGTGGAATGTTCTTTCTCCTCATCTTTCCTTACTGTCTTGCCAAGCTTCCTTTTATGTACTAACAAAAATCTTATCTTTTACAGGAAACATTTTAGATATTCCTCTTCATAAGAATGGTTCAAAAAAGGACCACAAAAAAAAAAAATAGAATTCTTTAGAAATGTTCGGGAAATTGTGATGAATGCAAGTATGCAGCAAGTTTATGTTATTTTGACCCTGAAACTCATCACTAAATGAAAGGGCTTGCTGTTGGATGATATGTGCATACATGTGCATGCACATATACATACATAAATTAGGCATAGAATAGTCATCTTTTCTATTGTAATAAAAAGTGTAAATTTTCTAAACACCAAGGATTGTCATTACATATTACACTTCAAGGTCATTGTTAGAACTTCTAGGAAGCAGAGTAAACTAAAAGAGATATCCTTTCTTAGACTAAATCTATTTTATGCTGAATCATTTCAAAGAATGAAGATTATGAATTCAACTTAGCTCAACAAACATATATTAAGTATCTACTGTGTGTAAGACAGCAAGATAGAGAGCCAAGCTTGTAGTTAGAAAGTTTCAGGATCAAACCCTTTCTCTGATACTACTAGCTCTAGCACTCACTGTTCTACCTACACAGCCTAAAATTCTCTGAGTCCTAAAGATTCCTTTTTAAAAACATCAAATAGTGTTCATCTGTTTTGCTTCATTGGGTTGTTGTGATGATCAAAAAGGATAATGGATATAAATCACTTTGTAAATTGTAAAGAGGCATAAAAATGTCAGCTATTATTGATGATAGTAATGATAGTGCCTAAACAAAGGTTCTACTTCACAGAATTATGCAATCTGAGAGGAAAAATACATCCTAATAGTCATCTAATTCAACATGTAGACAAAGGAGTGCCCTCTTTAACAGATGTAAAAAGTGGCCTCTATCTGTATACTAACAATGCAATTAAATCCACCACTTCTCAAAGATTCTCATTCTGTCTTTGGAGGACATTGATTATTATGAAGGTTTTTTTGTTTGTTTGTTTATGTTTTTCACCTTGATCTGAAGTTAAATTTGGCCCCTTAATAATTTTCATTCATTGGTCTTAGAGGCAGGTAGGTGCCATTATGTATTTAGGACTGAGTATGAATTGAGGAAGACTTGAGTTAAAATTCCTCCTCAGATGTTATTTAAATCCTTCCTCAAATTATAGTTTTATGCTCTTGGGCAAATAATTTAACCTCTGCCTTTCTCAACTGTCTATTAAACTTTGAATAATTATAGCACTTACCTACCAAAATTATTATGCAAACAAAATTGAACAAAAAGTATTTTAAATGTTTTACCAATTTTGGACTGCTATATAAATGTTATTTGTTGTTGCTGTTATTGATATGAACTCTAAAACTAGCTTATTCTGTCTCCTTGTCAGGAAATGCTAAAATGAGCCCATCCTATTCCTATATCAATCAAAGGTTTTTTCCCAGATTATTTTATTAGCATAGTTAATACAGTCATGATGTGAACTCTAAACCAGCCCATTCTCTTCACCTTGTCAGGAAATGCAAAAGGTCAGTTTTCCCAGAATGTCTTGCTAGCATATAATGATGTGAAGCTGGAATTTTTAATCAGCTCACCAGGCTTCCATTTTTAATAACTCTAATCCATCCATCTTGTCTGACCTTTGGGACCTGGTCAACCACTCCTGGTTCTTTTTTATCTCTCCCTAGCCTCTCCCAATTCCTCCTACACTTTTTTCCTTTACTCCCCAGAATTTATCAAGTTCCTCCTATCCCTGAGACTTTAAAGTTTCCAGAATACCAAAACTAGTCACTTAACCACTTATGATTCTGACTTCTCTAGTCATATTTGGTTGAGTCTATGAAGCTATTTAATGTAATAAATGGCAGATCTTTGTAACCTGTGATAAATGCCTTTGTCATAATTGTTTGATGTTGCAAATTGAACCATTATACTCTCCCAAATCTATTTCATATTTCTACTTCATAATATCCTTTCATTACCACCAATATTACACAGCTACCATCAGCATTATTATTTCTGCTTCCTGAAGTTAATACAATTTCTTTTGCACATGACAACTTTTCAAATACTTGAAAATAATTATAATATCAACCACTAAATTTTCTCTTCTCCATATTAAAGATGACCAAAGGATTCAAACATTAATAGAAATATTAAGAAATAATAAGAAATATACTTTGTGGAAATATATGAATTTTTAAAAAAAGGGGAAATCCAGTTATAGAAGACAAACATTGTCATTTGTGGCTGTAAAGAATGAATTAACCAATTGCTAGATGAATAGTGTTTATCCTCCCTTTCCTCCCCCCAATATGTAAAGATGTTTATAGCATCATGAATTTGATGGACAAACCTTTGAGCTAATAGAAAATTTTCATGTTAGTCCCAGTGTTGCACAATCATTTAGAGACAGCTAAGAAGATCTTGGATAAAGTGTAGAGCCTAAGGCTAGGAAGACTCATTTTCCTGAGTTAAAATCTGACCAAAAACACTTCCCAGCTTTGTGACCCTGGGCTAAGTAACCTTTTTCCTCAGTTTCCTCATCTGCAAAACAAACAAATAAAAAAGAGCTGGAAAAGATAATATCAACCACTCCAGTATCTTTGTCAAGAAAAGCCCAAAAAACAAAGAATCAGACACAAAGGGAAATAACTAAAAAATCACAGCAAAGTAATTATTTGGCAAAACTTGTTTCTTAAATTGTTTTCTGTGTGGTAGCACTGCATCTTAGATAGAGAGTTGGAGGGGATCTGGAATATTTTCTAATTTAAATGATGTATTTTATAGATGAAACAACAAAAACAAAAAACCTGAGATTTTCTAAGTTAATGAGTTTTCCAAGATTCCACACTTAGTTAATGACAGAGCTAAGATTTAAACCACAGGTGGACTCCAAATCTCAGGTTTGTTACATTATTTTGAGCAGTTACGATTTTCTCTATTTTTTCTTTTTTTTTTTTTTTTTTTTAAATAGCTTTTTATATACAAAACATATGCATGGGTAATTTTTCAACACTGACCTTGCAAAAACTTCTGTTTCAACTTTTCCCCTCCTTCCCTCCACTCCCTCCCCTAGATTACAGGATACATGTTAAATATATTAAAGTATATGTTAAATACAATACATGTATACAAATTAATATAGTTATCTTGTTGAACAAGAAAGATCAGACTTAGAAAGAAGGTGTATTTTTTCTACTTCTTTGGTACCTTTGCAAGTTACCTTGTTCAGGGTTGGGCAATAGTAAATAATTAAGAGATCAACTGATAATCATGGGACAAATAAAAAGATAAGGACATAAAGATCTTACTGTTCTAATGTCTGTTTAGATCATATGCAAAGTACTTAGCACACTTTTCTCCTTTCTCCTCAGACCCTCTTCCACATCCTGAGTACAACTATATTATTAATGTAAAATCAGCAGTTGCATCTGCCTTGGAAATGAGCTGGTGACTCAAGCAAATTATGGTTTTCTTCTCATATTTCCTATCAATATTGTCTGGATGCTCTTGGCATGCATTGCCCTTGATTTGGAAATTTTTTTTTTTCAAAAGCTATCCTATCAGGCTAAGTATGTTGAACAATTTAAATATTCAATGTTATTCTGAGCTTAACAGGGTAATAATTAAAGCTTTAGTGATTTCAGACTGAAGTTTAGTTATGCAGCAGAGCATTCCAGTATTTATCAATTTTTGTATCTTATATTGTTTTCATTTTCAAGGAACAAATAAACCAAGTATAGTTTAATTCATGACACATAGGGCTGAACTTATTTAATATACACATTCACTTATCTTTTGCATTCAAAAACCATTGCATTTTGTATAATGTACCTAGTAAACACATTTTCCTTCTTTTTTCTGCTTTTTTGTTGTTGTTGTTGCTTTGGGGAGTTGTGTCTTTGATAGAAAATATATTCTATCTACTTCACTTGGCATGAAAATAAAATAAAATATAGCACCTGCTAAGCCTATCTGCAGACTTTATCAAAGCTCTAAAAACCTGCATATTCTCATGCTTGATTTTCCCAATTAAATGGTTTCTATTATCCTTGAGTGATACCTAGAAAAGATTTGGAAACCAATTTGTGACAGGGGAAAAGGAGTTGGGATTCTATTTTACAGAAAGTTTTACACTTCACACATTTAAACTGAATGTTAGATGTTAAAGGAAAGGAAAGCAGCATCCACACTCTAATGATAATTCATCCAGAGGCATAGAATTTTACTGGAAAAGGTAGGTAATGAACCTTTTGCCTCCATTACATTAACCTCAAAAAAGAAGCCAGGAAGTATAATAGTGATTTGTTAGTTGCTAGAGAAAAGCCTATTAATGCAATCTGTAAAATGCCATTGAAATAAAATGTTCAACTTCATTTGATAGTATCAGTTAGTTGCATTCTATTACCAATTTGGTTATGTGGAAAAGACTATTAAAGAAATGTTTGAACAGAAAAGAAAGTGGGCTATTTGTGTGGCTAAAAACAAAGAAGGAACAATGAATTCTGTTGCCTTGATAGATGACAAATACTAAATAACCTAAAGGAAACATACTTTGTAGATGTACTATGTATGGAGCTTGTGGGAAGACATAGATTATTCATACAAAATAAGGAGATATGGAGAAACTGTAATCTGTGCCAATATAGGAGGAAAAAAAAGTATCCACATTGAAATCTGAAGACTCAACATGAGAATATTTAAGTAATTAGGACATTTCTTTTTCTTCCACTTCTTTATGAGTATAATTAGGATGATTATGAGAGAAGACAACAGAAGAAGTTATTTTATTATTATTCTAGTTGATAATGCCATTTCCCCTACTTCTCATATTCTTGGCCCATTTCTATTTTCTTGTCAAGTGAAGTAGACAGAATATCTTTTCTATCATTCTTCCCATTGTATAAACAATTGCTTTATCAACATCTAATGGCATTTGCTCTCAGTTGTTGGACAGGACACATATTCAATTTATATACAATATAGTCATTAGATGCTTCATATAGTTGGAGTATTTGGCCTTTCTGTGTATATGCATGATCTCCTGGGTCTAAATTTCCTTCTAAGGTCTTGTAAGTGATGATTCTCTGCCTTTTGTTATAAGAATTATCAAGAACTATAAGCAGATGTCTTATATGAGGCCATAGAAGAAACCTTTGACATTCATAGATTTGTGACAAGGGAATATTATTTGCCTTTGTTTTTGAAAGCTATGATTTTCTAGAATATGAACTGATTACTTTATAATAACATCCATTCATTTGTTCATTCTGTATGCAGATATCTTTTGTGCATTATGTGCAAAGTACTGTACTAGATATTGCAGGGAGATATAGGAGGATATAGAGATGATGAAGATATGGTCCTGTGGCTGATAGGTAGCACCTGAGATAAATGTGGTCTCAAGTCTCAAATATTTACAAGCTATGTGACCAGAAGCAACTTATTTAACTTGTTTTCTGCCCCAATTTCTTCAAAAAATGAAATGGGAAGAATAATAACACCTATCTCCCAGAGTTGTTCTAACGATCATATGAGACAGTTTTAAAATCCTTAGCACAATGCCTGGGACTTGGTGGGTACTTAATAAATATATTTTTTTTCCTATCTTCCATCCTCCTCTCTTTAACAAACATATTCCAGAAGACTGAAGTAATGCAAAGCTTTAATATATTAAGCAAGACCAGAAGAATGTTGTTTGCTGCTTGCTGCCTCATATCTCTATAAGGATTATGAAAAATGACCATAGTAGGATTTGTTAAGCTAAATGTGACATATGGCTTTTTATTCTTCATTAGCATATCCAAATTAGAATTTGGAAATGGAAATGAAAATCATCAGTTTCCAAAAGCCTAACTTCTAAAACTAGTATAGAGACCAGTTTTCTTTTAATTTGGGGGGAAAAAATAACCTTAATGACTAAATAGCTAACATTAGACAGAGAATTATATTCTGTGCTTGAACAAGACTCTTCAATTTTTTTTTTATTTTTTTTTAATGGCAGAAGTAAAGCTAACTTTTAGAGGAATGGGCTTTTGCAATGCAAAAATTATGGCTCTTTTCTTTAACTGAAACTGAACATCATAGAAGCTCAAATGAAAAATTAGTTTTTAGTAATTTAAGAAAAGTACTTATATTCATATCAGCCTATTTAATGAATACTTATGGACTGTGAGTAAGGCACCTGGAATTCTCCCAATTGTTATATATATATATATATATATATATATATATATATATATATATATATATATATATATATAGATAGATAGATATAGATAGATAGATATAGATATATATAGATAGATAGATAGATAGATAGATAGATAGATAGATAGATATAGATAGATAGATAGATATAGATATAGATATGTATATATATCTATATAGATATAGATATATATACATATCTATATCTATATAGATATAGATATGTACACTTTCATTTTCACACAAAGTCACAGTATTACATTATAATATCTGGAAGGGACCTTGGTGCTTATAAAGTTGAACTCATCTAAAAAGATTTCTCTCTGCAGCATATTTAATAAGTAATCTTGGAGTATTGGTGTGAAGTCCTCTAGGAAGGGAGAATCTTTTACTTGCTGATAAAGTCATTCCCCTTCTAAAGATCTCAGATTTTTCATGAGTTTGTTTTTTTTTTCTTTCCATCAAATATAAATTTTCTTTTTTGTTATTTTTATCTATTGCTCTTGGATATAAGCAAAAGGAGTCTGATTTCTCATCCATGTGCCACCCTGTCACTTTCTAAAAGACAATTAAGTCTTCCTCAGGCTAAACATCCACTTTTCCCTCATAGATATTTTTACAGTAATATCCAAAAACTGGTTGATGGATTGATTGTTTCCTTTTACTGAATGTTTGCCATATGATCAATATCTTTCCCAATGTGTGGTGCCTAGAAAATAACCATCAAATCCCCCCCTAAGTCTGTCTTTTTTATCCTTAGTTCCCCTCAACTGAGTCCAATATGTAATGGAATTGAAGCTCTTAGCTATACTGGTTAGGTTTATTTAATATTTTTAGTTTATCTAAAACTGATATTTTGCGATCGATATTTTAGAAAAGACATAATAAGCGAGACATCAACCAGGACAGTGAAGGCATGTAAATTCATTTAATTTAGAAATTGACAGTGTGAACTAGGGTAGGAGGAGGGTATTTGGTCTGGAGAAGAAAAGATTCAAGGTGAACACAATAGCCATCTTCAATCTAAAGAATTATCTCATGAGGAATTCTGGTTGCCCTCATAGAGCAGATCCATGAAAAAAAATGCATAGACAATATCAAGATGAATTCAGGCTTTTTATTTATTTTTAAATAATAGTTCTTTATTTTCAAAATATATGCAAAGATAGTTTTCAACATTCACCCTTGCAAAACCTTGTACTCCACATTTTTCTCCTTCTCTTCTAGCCCCTCCCCTAGACAGCATCTAATCCAGTATATGTTTAACATGTGCATTTCATATATATATATATGTATATATATATATATATATATATCTGCACTTTTATCATACTACACAAGAAAAATCAGATCAATAAAAAAATGAGAGAGAAAAAAACAAATAGCAAAAATGGTGAAAATACTATGTTGTGATCCACATTCAGTTTCCAGGCTCTCTCCATCACAAGTCTATTGGAATGGCCTAAATCACCTCATTATTGTAAAATTATAAAATTAAGCTATTTCATTAAGAAAAAAACAAAACAAAGCGAAAAAACAACCTTCTTGACCTTTGGAGAGAGAGGAAGGGTTGATATGATGAGTTCTATCTCACTTAAGGTTTATAAACAAAAAAATAAATGAAAGTGATGAATTAACGATCAAAAGTGGTCTACTGAGATTTCTTCGAATTCTGACACAGTGATTTATTTGATTGAATCTAGTTTTCTCCTCAGTAACTGTTGAATTCAGTATAATTTAGTTCAAGGATTTCCTGGTTACCATTCTTCTGAATTTGAATACCTATTGACTACTTAAGATCATATTTGCCTATTTCATTTTTTGATGCTTATTTTGAAAGCAGAATGATAACAGCTTTAGTGTTTCTTTTATTCATCAAAGATACATTCAAAAATTTAAGAAGCAAAATTCAAATTTAGATTGAATGTTTGCATTTAGTATCCTGTGAGAATTTGGTGTCTAAAGAAAAACTAGAGTGCATTATGGAATGCAAAATGGATAATTTTATTATATTAAATTAAATAGTTTTTGTACAAACAAAACCAAATTAGACAAGAGGGGAAGCAATAAATTGTAGAAAAAAAATTTACATCCAAGGGTTCTGATAAAGGCATCATTTCTAAAATATAGAGAGAATTGACTGAAATTTTAAGAATTTAAGTCTTTCTTTAATTGATAAATGGTCAAAGGATATGAATAAATAATTTTCAAATGAAGAAATTAAAAGCATAGTCATATGAAAAAATGCTCTAAATCATTATTGATCAGAGAAATGCAAATTAAGGAAACTCTGAGATCTCAATATATATATGCCTCTCAGATTGGCTAAGATGAAAGGAAAAGACAATTCCATCAATGTTGGAGGGGATATAGGAAAACTGGGACACACACATCATCGGTAGAGTTGTGAATTGATCATTCTGAGAGCAATTTGGATCTATAGACCCCCCCAAATGTCTATCAAACCTACATGTCCTTTAATTCAGCATCTTTTTATTTTGATGAAGTGAAATCATTTCTCTGAGTCTCGCATGTAGAAAAGAGTAAAAGAAACCTGTGATCCTAATTTGAAAAGTGGACAAAAATAAAACTGAAAAAAAAATAGTATATGGTGGAGATTATTTTGACTCATGTTTTTCATATTAAATTAAAGTAGGAAATTATCTCATGCTCCCAGATTTCTAGCAGCTAATTTATAATCCATCTTCAATTCAGCACACAAAAAACCAATCTAATATTTCTGAAAACAGTCCTAGGATATTTTATAGCAATGTCTGCTCAGACACCATCTGTGCATCAGTTTTATTAGTTATTCCTTCATTCACTGTAGCAAAACTTTGGTAGGCAAAGCCCAGTGTTAGAAATAAGTTCAGTGAGCAACAACTGGAACCCTAAAGTAACATCAAATCTCATAGGAAAAGAATTATTTATATCGAAATTATCAATATTTATTAAACCTACTATGTGCTAGGCATTTGTTTAACCCTGGGAATACAAATAAAAGAGATGTCCTTAAAGAGTTCACAATCTAAAAGGGGAAGATAACACCTTATAAGAATATGAAGGGACTTGGGGTAGTGGTGAAGAGGTACCTAGGAAGCATAAGGAAATCCAGAGGAGTACAGCTGGTTAGCATTGGAGAGATGGGTGCCTGCATGCCCTCCTTAAATAGAGCATCTGAAAAGAACTCTCTGTTGCTTATCCTCTCTAATTATGAGGAGCAGGATGTCTGAAGAGCAGGATGTACTGATGAGGAATCAATTCCAGGAATGATGAGACTTTGCAGGAAGATAAGGTTCCCAGAGGGCATGATGCAGCCCAGAGGAGGACAATTAGACAGGAAATGAAGAGATTACTGTCCTCTGTAAAGGAAGATCTGGTTGGCAAAATCATCACCACCATCAAAACTTAGTTAGCTAGGTATTAGATTGGATTGAATGCTGTACCTAGAGTTAGGAAGCCCTGAATCCTAATCCTACCTCGGATACGTGATACTTGTATGACCCTAAAAAAATCATTTATCCTCTTTCCTCATTTGTAAAATGGGGATAAGAGATGTACTCTTCAAGGTTGCAATGGGGTTAAAATAAGGTAATATTTGTGACACATTTTACAAAACTTGGTTGTCAACTATTATTATTAAGGAACATAGTTCATTTAAAATATTTTGTATGCATTATCTAATTTGAACATGATAACATTTTCATCTCACGAATAAAACAGGTTTTAATGTTTTCATTTTGCAAAAAAGAAATGTGAGACTCAGAGAGGCTGAGATATTTAATTTTGATACAGATCATAAGTATGTACCAGAGGCAAAATTGTACTTTTCATTTCTTACTTTTAAATCCAATATTTGTCCATTTAAACAACTAGTTGGCAAAGACAATAGAGTCAGGATGATCTGAGTTCAATATTTTTAAAGCTGTAATTCTAGACTATAACTTATCTTAGACTCAGTTTCTTCATCAATAAATTGGAGAAAATGATAATTCCTATATCACAAAGTTGTTTTGAAGATCAAATGAAAATTATATATAAAATTATTTGCAAATATTAAAGCAATAAATATATAAACACTAGGTAATAATATTCTTGTTTTTATTGTCACACAATACTTCTTTAACATATACAGTGAGGTTATTAATGCATTTTAAACATAACTTTCTATGCATAATATTCAAAAGATGGTTAAATAATCAATCAGCAAGTCTTTTAACATTTTAAATAGTATTTTAATTTTTCAAATAAAAGATTGTTTTCAACATTCACCTTTTCAAAATCTTGAGTTTTAATTTTTTCCACTTCTCTCCTTACCTCCCCCCTCTCCAAGATAGCAAGCAATCTAATATAAGTAAAACATGTGCATTTCTTCCAAACATATTTCCACATTTGTCATGCTGTGAAAGAAAAATCAGATCAAAAGTGAAAAAAAAGAACAAACCTGAGAAAGAAAGGAAAAAAAAAACATTAAACAAACAAATAAATAAACAACAAAGGTGGAACTACTATCCTTTAGTCCACATTCAGAACCCATAGTTCTCTCTCTCAATGCAGATGGCACTTTCCATCATACATCTATTAGAATTGTTTTGGATTACCTTACTGTTGAAAAGAGCCAAGACCATCACAGTTGATCATCACATAATCTCGTTGTTACTGTGCACAGTGTTGTCTTGATTCTGCTCACTTCACTTAGCATCAATTCATGTAAATCTTTCCAGTCAGTAAGTCTTACATGTAAGACACTGTCATAGGTGCTAATATTCCAAATATGAAATGAATGTTGGGGAAGGCATTACATGTACATATAAATTATATATTAAATATATTCAAAATGAACACATTTTATTTTGGGGAAATTCAATAGCAGCTGGAAGAATGAGGAAAGGCTCTGTGTAGAAGGTGTTAATTGGGCTGAGTTCTGATTAAAAACAAAAACAAAAACAAGACTATTCTAAGAGACTTCATGAATAAACTTCAGGAATGGGAATCAGCCAGTGCAAAGGTCTGGATAGGAGAGAGTATCCTTTGTGGGGAACAGAAAAGAATGGGTGATATTGATAGAATTTTGGAACTAAAGTCTCTGCTTTTTCCTGTTCATCAGTAAAAGTGTCCATATCATGATCTCTCCTTTACTAAATATCCATAATAATGGGATTCATATTCTTTAAATTAATGAACCCAAAGCTTAAAATACTACAGCTTATGTAACCTGTAATAATCTTCCTCATTTGAAGTATTATCTCATTCTAATCATCAAGACCTTGTGGACAAAGGTTTTTTTATTTTATTTTTTTTTGGTTTTGGTTTTTTGAAGGTTTTAAGAATGTCAGTTGGCTGTTTACCATACTTATAAGCTATATATTTTGCTGAGTCAGCTTGAATGTAGAAAATGAACACATGTTCTGGAATTTTTCCCAGAAAAAAAGATAATTTAAGGTCATATAAATGTGGACCCAAATCCCTTTGGATTTAAAAGTGGTAAATTTCTTTAGGCATAGCAGATTAGTAGGTAAGCTTTCTGCTTTGTCAGGGTTTAATTCAGGAGTGACCTCACTGGTCTAAGACTGTTATTCTTAACAACTCTCACTTTTTAAAAATTGGTGTGCTTCTTGTTCTCAAAGGCCAAGGAGGAAGGCTGACAAAAAGAATACTCGTTTTACAAAAGGAGAGGAACAGATTTTTAGCTTTTCAAAAATATTAAAGTAATGGTGTCTGTATAATGTCTAAACTTTATATAGAAGACAATAAGATGTGGTTTCTAGAATTGTGTTGATGAGTATGGGAAGTGCCTTGGAAAAACTGTCTTTGAAGGCTGAATGGACATGTTGTAATTGGTTTCTAGAACTCATTCTAGAAATTGAAGTTGTTGGGACCAATGTTTATGAAGAAAAAGAAATTGAGCTAAATGGCAAAATTAAGTCCATGCTTTCCTACTCCCCCTCCCTCTTATTACAACCCAAGGTATTGAGGGAAACATTCGCACTTTGCTGGAAATACAACTCTGAAATATGCATTATTTTGCAAAAGTTTCAATTTGTCAAATAGTTAAATGGAAGCAGGGAGTTAGGCACTGAGTACTTGAGAAAGTGACATAAAGAAAAGACACTCATAAACCTTCAGAGCATCCCAGTTACCCTGAGGGAGGAAATGCAATAGGATCTAATCCTGAAAAGATAAGGCCAGAGTCCTCCATTTTACATTAATATGTAGGAGCAAAGGTAGCTATTTTGACCACAGCATAGAATCTAATGATATTCTCAATGGAAATAAAATTTGCCCATTATTTGTAAATGTACAGTCCAGACTATATTAAAACAATCATAAAATGAGTTATAGGAAGTAAAAATTTATAATATCTTTTCTAGAAACTTACAATTTTAGCTATAAGTTGTTAATATATTTGTGGTGACAAATCAAATGAAATTGGGCTTATAGATATGAGGATAGCCAGAGTTCTCTAGAAAAGACAGAAAAGAGTTGAGTAGGAGAAAAAAGGCAAAAAACCTTAGCATATATTGATATAATAGAACACAATTAATGAAGTCAACCCTTTTCATGTTACAAGCAACAAACGAACCAGAAAACAAATACAAATAAGTGGTACATTGAATTTAATGATATTGTTGAAATATGCTATGATGCATTTCATATTTAAGTTGAACTATCTTATTTAATTAGCAATTAGCCAATTAGCAATGATTTTAAATGTTTCTGAGAGCAATGCATTATTACAAGTGCTTCTGAATACATAGAAAACTCAGAAATTACTTAGTTGAGATGTTCTTTATCTTATTTATGTGACATGTGACTTGCCATCCCTTGGACAGACAGTTGGTGAAGCCTATGGACTTCTCCAAATAATTTTTTAAATACATAAAATAAAATATAGTGAGTCAATATAACATTTAGGAATCATCTTCTATGTGCCAGGAACTATCCTGAGCACTGGGGATATAAAGAAAGGTCAAATTATTCTTTCCAATTATTTTGAAATAGTTATTCATTTTTTCACAATAAAATTATGGATTCAGATTAAGAATTCCTCATCTTGGCCAACTAAATAAAAATGAAGATAAAAAAAATAGTTATTAATTAATCATTTTAAGTTTTTAGATTTTTCCCTATATATAACATCTAAAGTGAAACAATTTCATTTTTTCAAATTGTTAAAAATATTGAATATAGGTTTATAAGTGGCAAGAATGTTTCATAATATTCTGCCATCACAAAGGCAATTCAACATTTTACTTTTAATACCATACTGTTCAATTTTTGAAAGGTTTATAATTTTGTCAGTCAGAACACTCCAACTCTTCTATACTTTGATATGAGTCTGTGTTTCTATATTGTATGTTAAGATATAAGTTGTTGAAACATCCCAAATAACTCCTCCTCCCCCCAAAAAAATATCACCTGGAGTCAACCTTCTGGTGAAAAACTTTTTCAAATATAAGTAGACTGATTTTCAGGTGAAGATCATATAGTACATCATTGCATTTGGGGTAAAGTACAATTTTTTTTTGGTTAATAGAGCTGCTTGAATTCCTCAACATAGCTTTAAAGATCCCAGGGTCACCTTTATATCATGATGAAACATTGGTGGAAAGATAATAATACTGGTTAAATATTGTTATTTGGACTTTCTCTAAATTATATAACCTTAGTCTTCAACAGTTAATGAACTCTAGTAACTAGTAATAATAATAATAATGATAATTTATAATACACATTTATCTAGCAACATTTTTAATAAAATGCTTTACATATATCATATAATTTAATGCTCACAATAACTGTATGTAATAAGCATTGCTATCCTCATTTTTACTGATGAGGGAAGTGATGCTAACAGGGTTCCAGGGACTTGCTTAGGGTCATACATCTAGCGAGTGTCTGAAGTAGAATTAGAACATAGATGTTCTTGAATCCAGGGATAATCAATACTGCATTGTCTAGATGTCTGTTTTCAGCTGATCATTTAATTATGTTTGCAACAAACTTAGCTTTTAGAATAATATAACTCAACTATTTTGTTTAATTCACTTGCATTTGCTTCTTTGAAAGCATTCAAATTGAAAAGATATATTTTTCAGACCAGGAAAATATTTACTCACTAATATATATATATATATATAAACAAAATTTTTGTTCTTCAAGATGGAAATTACCTTCCTCACATAATTACTTTATGTGAAGATCTTAGGTTTAACATCTATCTAATTCATAGAAGCATTAGGGGACCCCAAATGGACAGTTAAAAATCCAGGAGGTGGGTTCCAGTCCTATCTCTGACACAGAATTGCTATATGATGCTGGGCAACAATTAACCTCTCTTTGACTTTGTCAATTGTCTGAGCCTGTAAATTGGAAAGCAGACTAAAATCTACATTGTAGATGAAATATCTCATTGGGAATTTTTTACAGTCAAAGGTCTGACCTCTCTCTCTCTCTCTCTCTCTCTCTCTCTCTCTCTCTCTCTCTCTCTCTCTCTCTCTCTCTTTCTCTTTCACACACACACACACACACACACACACACACACACACACACACACACACAATTTAGAGATATGGACAGGATTAAAGTTACCAAAATGGAGTTCAGCCACACTCACACAATGATAAAAATCTGAGGGCAAAAGTGGTTCTATTTAACAGAGAAAGTGCCCAGAGAAAATAGGTCAGTGCAGTAAACATTTTTTTTCCCAGCAAGCTACTGAACAATTCTTGGTAGGCTGCATTAAAACTTGCAGTGAAGCAGAAAGAGCAGCACCCTCCCATCACTTACAGAGAGAATGTCCAAGAATGTGTATGTGCCTCTTTAAAGACAAACTGACCTACTGTATACTTCAAAACCTAATGTCAATCTGGATTGAAGAGAAAAGAGCAAATTTTGTCTGAAGTAATCTTCACAGCAGAAAACAAAGCAAAAGCAAAAAGCAAAAACAAAAACAAAAAACAAACAAAAAAACCCAAACAAACAAAAAAAAACTAATCCTACTTTCCAAGAACAAGAACAATAATAACAGCAACAACAAACCCATCATCCCCCTCTAGTTGATAGACAGACATATGTATCTATACATGCTTACATATTTTTAAACAGTAAAATTCATCGATCTTGCATTTAATCTTAGCCCAAAGAGACCAAAAAACCATTCTGCTAACTTTGCTAAGGTTGTGTTATGTTGTTAGATGTAATTATTATTCTGTCCTGTCTCTTTTTACCCCAGGTTGGTCTTGTAAATGTTCACATATATTGGACATGATAAAATTAGCTAACTGCATAGTGCATTCAAACATACACACACATTATAGAGCAATAAGATTATTTTTATGAGAGAAAATTTACAATAGGAAGTGAAAAGAAATACCATTGTGAATTATATTCTGGGCAGTTTTAGTATGGTCCTTATAGACTTGTTTTGTATAGTTATTTTAAGCCTACTTTATTTTAATCTTACTTTGATCCAGTCTAGATGCTGTTTAAGAATTCTCTATTAATGTAACTAAACAGTTTAGCAGGCAGGCCTATGGTACCTGGAGTAGGAATCAGTAAATATAGCCTAAGCAGCTATGGTTGTCAGTGGAAAAAAAACAAAACAAAACAAAAAACAAACATCCATATGTTAGAACAACCCAACAATTATTTTTTTGAAGATAGTGCTCCAATATTTTCCACTTCCAGTTATCTAGTCACAATTATTACTCTCTCAAAATTATCACTAGATACATTTTCTCTCAATGTATTTTAGTTATCAGCATATCTCTGTGCTTAAAATGCATTTATTTTCCTGCTAGATTTTAGGATTCTTGCAATATCAGAGCCTATCCTTGGAGAACTTGGAATTAGAAGGGACACAAAGAGAAGGATGTTTGTATAAGGGCTTTAAGGTTTTTCCTAGTTCTGAGGTTTTATGGTTTAGTCACCACACCATGAATACAACTGATGGTTAATCATGTGTATTTCTCATTCTCAAAGTTTTTCAAGAATCAGGCTCACAGCACTAAGGGAACTCAAAGGTTATCTAGTCTAAATTCCTTACTATGCCTTGTAAAAATTTTTCCTATCTGCTATCTATAGCCCATTGCAGTCCCAAAGTTTCCTTCCCCTATTCTCCTTTTCTAGAAAATTGATGATAATCAAGTGCCTAAAAAGCAAAACAAAATACAATAATCAACAACTACCTCCTACAATTCATCTACTCCTTCTTCACTTGCTCTTTGGCAGGTTGGGCCTTCAAGTTATAATATCATAATCACAACCACAAATTTTGTTGTCAGAAACAGGAGTTTGACATTAAGTAGAGAATGGAAAGGGTATATTCTTCAAAGTCAAAGGCTCTTTTTTATATGCTCTTTTTATTAAGATTATATTCTGAAAAGTGTTCTAGAAAGTAAAAGGCAGTTATTTCTTTAGAATTAACAGTTTTCCAAGCTTGGTTGTAAATAATTTTATTCCCCCCAATTTTCCAGGAGGTATCAGTAGAACCTTAATATTTTGGTTGTTATTTACATAATTTTAGCTTTACTGCCCATTTATCAAGAATAATTTTTATTTAACTGGGATAGAAAATGCTCCATGGAATTAATTGTCCTTTAGTTTCTACATTCTCCATTCCATTTAATGTTTCTTCCAATAACTTAAAGCAACGAGGCTGAAGTAAAATAGTTATGTTGGGAATAATTAGATGATAAATATTAGAATAAATTTTACTACAAATATATTGCAGGCTTTCTGTAACATTTTTTTGTTCACTTTGATGAGGTGATAAAAGTAGATCCCAGAGCCCTGACCTGAGTATTTGAGGAGCTTCTCATGTGATTAAGGAGATGAAAAATATGTAGATAAGATCAACACTGGGAGGCAGTTGAGTAATCCAAGTATGACAAAGGTGCAAAGAAGGAGGAAATAGTCAAAAAATTATATTTTGACAAGGAGGTTGGATACAATTTCAGGTCTCAAGAAGGTAACTTGGTACAGCAGAAATGTTAGGTGTAGAATTATGATCAGTATTTGAATCCCAGCTCTGCTATTTTCTCCCTATGTGAAAATAGGTAAATCATTATATAGACATAAATTACTTCCTCTCTAAAATGAATCAGACTACATCAAGAATTCTTAACCTGTTCTCCAAAAGGTTAAAATATATATATATATATATATATATATATATATATATATATATATATATATATATATATATATATATATATATATATATAAAACTATTTTAACATAGGCTACTTTTGCAAACTTTTCTAATTTATTGTATAGTTTTAAAAACATTCTTCTGAGATAAGGTTCATAGATTTCACCAGACTTCCAGAGGGGTCCATAACACAAAAAGGTTTAAGATCACCTAGGCAAGGAGTACTTGTCTGCTTTAATTCTAAATATATTTCCTGGTGGTACAAAAGTTCGATATAGAAAGGTTCTTATAGCCAAAGGATGATTTGTGTTACAGATAACAAGGGCTGTCTTCCATTTTCTCTGGCAATAAGTAAATCATATCTATGTTCTATTTGTGATGATCAGTAACCAGCTGTGTTACTATGAGCAGGTCATTTTACCTTTTAGGTACATTTCTTCTTCTAAAAAAACCCAAAATGTATTATTTCCAAAAGGCTTTTAAGTTCTAAAAATAATCTATAATTTTATGAATTACAAAATGGAAAAACTGCAAGTCCAAAATTACATTTGTTTAGTTAGTTGGTTGTTACCTTCATTCTCAAAGAGGCCCAAAATATTATTGCTATGTTAGAGTCGGATTACAGTATGTCTAACTGTAGCTGATTAGATCAATATGAGGTTGGAATGTTTTTGCACAGGTTGGATAAAAATAGTCCCTATGAACTCTTGGAGTGGATTCTCTAATTTTGAGCATCTCAGATTTCTTCTGAGCTACATCAATTCAGCTTTTTCTCATGGAGCAGAGAACCTTCTCTGATGAGGGTGTGCCATGATGAGCAGTTTCCTGTCATACAATCAATTCCAAAAATCTTAAGAGAGACCTTGTCCTTATACAACTTTTCCAAGCACCTTGTGAGCACTTGCCCTATATGAGTTTTCCATAAAATAATTTTTTTGGTGAGCATGCATTTGTCATTCGAACAATGTTTAGGTCCTGTGATTTCAAAGATTTAGAGAATCATTTCCTGGCAAAGGAACTTCCCTTTTCAACACCCAATACAACTCTTTTGTAACTTAAGATTTTAGAAAGTTTTTTAGACTATGGAGAGAGTAACATGCTGGTTTGCCTCCTACAGCCAGCATATAAGAGAGGAATGACTCATGGTATTTTTTTTTTTCACAATAAAGACATGTTTTTATCTAGTCTATCCTAATGGTTCCAAGTTTAGATGAAATTCATCAAAAACAAGCAATCAAAACAGAGGTTTCAAATGGTTAATTCTAAGCCATATCTTAAAGGAGTAAAGGGACAAAAATTGATAGAAGGAACAGGGGGAGGGGAAAAGAAAAGGGGACAAAATATGTTAAGGTGGAAAAAATGGCATGTGCATAACTAGCAAATATGCTGAGGCAGTCTCAGGGTCCAACATCTTGGGACATTTGTCTTTAATAGAAATCATATCTATGTGCAGCTAATCTTAAATGCTTTTCATCTTCAAAACATTTGGTTTTGAAACCAGTCACAGTTCTGATTTGATTTTGATCTTGATAACTGACTCCTAGGGTAAAATTATTTTCAGTAAAAACAAAAACAAAATTGTTTTACTTAAATGATGAGCTCTAATGCTTTGTAGCATATGAAGCAATAAACTCCTGCTGAGATAGATCAAATATCTGAAGAAAGCTGCCAGGGCTTTAAATCAATTGCAAAGGCCACCTATGACATTTATGCTCCCAAAGCAATTGCAAGTATAGGTGATATACTACAAATGACAGAAAATACAGGAAGAAACATTTCTGTCATATTTTCCTTTATCAGACTATCAGCTGAGTCACTGAGGACTTCCCAGAGAATAATTGGTTAAGGGAAAAGACACTTACTAAGTAGCTAATCCCCTTTATCTTTGATTGTTGTTAACAGCTGTGTAGGACTCTTTGCCACTACATTTGGGGTTTCCTTTGCAAAGATAGTGGAGTGATGCATTATTTCCTTCTTTAGCTCATTTTACATATGAGGAACCAAGGCAAGAAGCAAGCAAGATTAAGTGACTTGCATAATATCAGAGTTAGAAAGTTTATGTCTTGATTCCAGGCCTAGTATTCCATCATTAGTGGGGTATAAAGGGCAGGTTGTTCATATTTTAAGAGTGATATCAGGTAGATAGGATACCTACAAGAGATTGTTGAGAGGTATGGAATTTATTCTCAAAAGGAATGTTAAAATTATTATCACTTAGGAAAGTTTGAAAAAAATTTTTTTTAATCTATTTGCCTTCATGTATTAGGTGAGGCAATGAAAAGAGAGGTTTTGGAATAAGAAATCATAGATCCTACCTTTTCTATTATTTGTATAACAGTGAAGAAATCACTTAAATTCCTCCTTTGTAAAAAAACAAGAATTGAACTAAATGGTTTCTAATGTCTTTTCCTCATTATCAAATGAAGTATCTGTAAAGTCAACTCCAGGTCAGAGCCATGCATATAGTAGGAACTTTAAATTGATATTTCCCTCCTTTTTCCCCTTCCCTTCCAATTCCAAATTTATGTCACAAGACTTCATGCTACAATTCCCTTTTAATGAATCCTTAGAAATTGCTTGTATGTATGCCCTACTTCTGATGTCACTAATGCAATATAGGAGAATTCCTGGTGTGAAAATTCAGCTAAGGAACTCCTCTAGAAGTTATGGCATCTGTAATTTATAGTTTGAGAGATTTTCCAGACGCACTGATAAGGTATGTGAAGTCACCAAATTCTCCAGTCAGTATTTATAATCATCAGGATTCCAGTCCAGGTCTTCCTGGATCAGTCATCTATTTTTCCATGTTTTCTCTCATAAAGAGTTTATGATACATACATGAGTGCATAAAGAAGAGAACTTCTGCTAAGCATCATGGATCCCCTAATGTTGCATTGTACTTATAGCTCTGTTAAATTCTTATTTTTTACATTCACAAAATCTTGTAAGAGGGCTTGCCAATCCCCCACCAGCCTTGGACATCGCAAAGGGCATGACTCAGGCAATCTGAGGGTAGTCTTGTAAGGGTGAACAAGATGGTGCTGGAAGGAAAGAGGTCCCACCCAAAGGAGCAATGTGGCAGTTCCCAGGAGAGGTGTGCCGGACCTTAGAGGGGAATATCTTGAATATTCTAATTAGGAAAGGAATGCACACATCATATCTATGTGTAGCTTCCTGTAGAGAATCATGTATCTACTGTAGGCTAGAATGTATGAAGCAGTAACTAGAAACAAGCACCAAGATGATAAAAGGACCTGCAGTCTTTGTATTAAAGGGAGTCCTACACCACCCTGGCTCTCGCCCCTCATTACTTACAATCTAGGTGGACAGGCAGTGCTGGTTACACTTGGGAGTTGGGGCTGTATCATGGCCCCCTAATAAAGTCTATTCAGCCATTCTCTTTATAATAAACTTGGTCTTTCATGTAATTCCACAATAAAAGCTTTGCAATTGATTAATTAATTGATATCTACATAATCTGTATGTTGAATTGGTGTGATACTAAATTTAAATGTTAATTAAACCAAAGAAAGAAAGAACACTGACTAATAGAAAGATACTTGGGAGAAAAAATACAAATAATCCACTATTCACATGAAAAGAAATGGACTCATAATATCATCTTTCTATTTCTTAGGACTTCTTTATTAGCAAGGGCCCATATTCTTGTTTTTCTTGAAATAGTGACTTTCCTCTCCTTGGCCCTATTCTTTTTTTTTTTTTTTTTTTTTTTTTTTTTTTTTTTTTTTTTTTTTGGTGCTACTAGTTCTCAAGAGTTTCTTCTGTTTTAAAGTCAGGGTAAAATTTTCTAGAGGCTTCCAGAAAAACTACCTGAAACCACAGGTTTCTTAGAACCACCTTGGTAAATTCCTATAGGAAGTTTGGTTAAGACAGAGCTACACAAGGAAATACAAAGAAAGACAAAGTCATTTCAAAGGTGCTAATAAGAAACTTAAGGAAGGAAGATGAAATAAGTCTCAAGGAAGAGGTAGTAATCTGGACTGTATTTTGAAATAAATTAGATATTCCATGAAGCAGGTGAGGATGTTGTTCATTCCATACAGGTGATGAGGTCAGTGACAGGTTCAGAGTTCAGGAAACCAAATGAAGAGGTTTGGCTCCCCTAGATTCCCCTAGGATTCCATGCAGGCAGGAAGTTGTGGGAGAACCCCTTTGGTCAGCACAGGGGTCCTTTGTAAAGGAATTTACAAACCCAAAAAGCTAGTCTGGTAAAAGAAGTTTATTATTGGCATTGGGAAGTTAGCCTTTGCTATACATGAATAGAAAAACTGAATTCCTTGGTGGCAAGGTCCCGACAGAGGAATATAAAGTTTCTAGTGGAGTTCTAGTTCTGGCAGAGAGATAGAGAATTTCTAGCAGAGAAATCCCAACAGAGAGTTATAAAGTCTTGTTAGGGAAGTAGGTGAGAAAGATAAAGAGAGGGTAACACTGAAAGAGAATATCATTTCAGCGGGCAGAGGTTGCTGCTATGCCAAGGGGAGAGAGACCTTCCTTGGCATAGCATGGCATGGCATGTTAGGTCCTCTGCAAGGACTGAGGTTCAAGTTGCCTCTTTTTGTAATTGAAGCCTTGGCTAGAAGCTGGGGGTTGCTCTTGATGGGGGCTGGGAGCAGTTTGAGTTAGAATCAGAATAGAAAATCTTGGAATTGAATGAGTGTCTCTGGGTTAATTTCCAATTCAATGGGGTTGGAATCTCCAGCTCCTGCTAAGTAGAAGTGGTATTCAATTAGCCCCACCTAGATAACAGAATAAAACCTGGGGCAGGTCTTTCCCAGAAGCAGGGTTCAAGGAGAATCTCTCCTTCAAGGAGCTTCTTAAGTGCTTTATCTCCTGGCTCACCCCCAAAGTCAGAAAGAGAGTTTTGGGGTTCCCCTTGTCACCAGGAGAAATTACAAAGACAAATTTTAAAATAGGAATATTTGGAATTAGGTGATCTTGGTTCAAATTATGCTTCTTTCTCTTGATAACAATGTTTTCCCCTAGAAGTATTTTCTCATTCTCTTCTGATGTTAGTACCTTTCCTCTGAGATCATCTACAATTATACATCATCTCATGACCTTCTCTGTGTGTGTGTGTGTGTATGTGTTTCTGTCTCTGTTTTAATTTGTATTTTTATCTCTCTCTCTCTGTCTCTCTGTCTCTCTCAATCTCTCTCTCTCTCTCTCTCTCTCTACACCGCACTGCACACACACATATATGCATACATATATACACATACTCTCTGTACATATAGGAATATGTTTCTGTATGTAATTTTGGTATTATTTTTTCCATTAAACTGTGAACTCCATAGATGCAAGGATAGCTTTTCTGCCTTTCTATATAACATCAAAAGTCAATACATATTTATTAAATAATTCTAGAAAGAAAATTAACAGACAATTCTGGCCACATCATAAATGTTCCCTGACTTGACTTTGGACAAGTCACTTAACTCCTTGGGTCTCAGTTTCATACATACATACATACATACATACATACATACATAAATCCAGTGGTTTGAACTAGATAGCATCTGAAATTCCTTCCAGTGCTAAAATAATTCTGTGAAAGTTTGCTTACAGTGGGGAATGATTTTGGAGATGAAAATCTGGCTCTTAGGGCAGGAAGAGGTTACAGCAAGAAAGGGAAGAGGGAGGCCATTTGATTGCCAGGCTATTAGTGTCACCTCAGGGACTGTGACTGCTTTCTGTCCATTTCACCCAAAGTGGAATTTGTAGAAATTTGATGACACAGAAGGCTTAGGGGTGACAGAGAGCTCTTCAGGGTACTCGTAGTCTCTTAAAAAGAATGATTTCCAGAATGTTGAAATTCAAAAACAGAGAATCTTAAACCTCCTCGCAAGATGGTTCTACTAGTCAAGTCCCCTTTCTTGGCCTTCCAGTAATACTCTTCTGAGTCTATGAACTGAGGTGCCAAGAGCCACATTCAAATTCTCTGGGGTGACTTTCTTCCTGGGCTCCATTATATCATTTTAGCCTAACAGAAGTTCTTCTTTCCCAAAGGAAAGGGGAGATCGTAATGAATTATGCAAAAGCTAGCTCAGTTTTTCCTTTTTTTATTGAAATTGTATTACTGATTTGGTAATTTTCCAGTTAAGGAAAAAATAGTTATATAGTCCTTGTGATTACTCTATTAAATGTCTTAATTGTACCCTCAAGGGAACCAAAAACAATATTAAAAGCTAGTGATTGTGCTGAAAGTCAATGATAAAGACATCTATGCTGTTTCTCTGGAGTAATAAAAACCTATGCTCTGTCATTTAATATTTAATTACCTTTTGCCTTGAATCAATATAAAAAAGTTAGAGAGATGAAAATATTGAAATTGTAAAAATAGCATCCTTTAACATATACTGAAAGGTGCGTTCCCTGTCTCTAGGCTCGGCTCAGAAGTAATTGAGAAACAGTTGGAGTTCAATATAAGTTTTAGTAGGTAATCAGTGTATCTCAAAAGCATTACCTTGAGGGGGTATTGGGAGAGGGTAATGAAGAGAAACTGGGAGTAGGAGGTAGTATAGTAAAGTTCACCTGTGTGTAGCCACAAGGACTCAAAACTGGACCATTAGTTTCTTGATGTGATTGAGGTCTCCAGATACTATGGCTTTCCCTGTTAGATATTTCTACTACTGAGTACTCAGCCCTACCCTGGGTTCATTTGATAACTCTCACTTGGCAAATGGGACTCTTTTGATCTGAATATGAATTCTCATGGCCCTTTTTGTACAGTATAGCATTACAGTGTAGTATTTCAGCTGAACACATGACATCATAGCTTCAGAGAGTCTTTGAGCTGGAGACACCACAGAGGTCATGTAATACAGGCCCCCATCCAATGTAGAAAGGATTTTTTTTTCCCTACAGCATCTCTGACAGATGATTATCTAGTGTCTGCTTAAACAATTCCGAGGTCAAAAGATTCACTGCTTAGGAAAGCAGCCCATTCCACTTTTGACAGCTATGATTCAAATGGCAGTGTGGTTCAGAAAGGCCCACCTCTGTCACATGCTGTTTACATTACACTGAGTAAATTGCTTAATCTCTCAATATTCCATGTATTACTCTCATTAAGACTATAAATTGCAGAACAGCTTATACATTTATTTTTTGTTTGATTATTTATCAGAGACAGCTAGGTCTACAGTGGATGTGACACAGGATTTGGAGTCAGAAATACCTGAGTTCAAATTCTGCCTCAGACAATTACTTTCTATATAACCAAATTGCTTAACTTCTCTAAGCCTTGATTTCTCTACTGTAAATTGGGCATAATAAAATCTCCTCCTTCCCAGATTGTGAGATTCAAATGAGTTTACACATTTAATGCTCTTTACAACCCTTAGAAATACTGTGCAAATGCTGGTTATTGTTATTATAATTATGAGTAATAGTACTTTCTTTTGCATTTATATAGCACTTTGCATATATTATCTGTATTGAGATGTAAAGGGCTAGAACTGAGCAGATGTACTTGACCTAGATGCAAGGTAATCTAGCACTTTGGACTAATTATCAATTGGACAATTCTCTATTAACATGTTTGGAGAATGACCCTCCCCAACTAGTCTGTGCTGGATCAGTGGGTGTGGGAAAAAAAAGGAAAAAAGAGAAATGAGAGGGTGGAGTAGGGCAGGCAGGATCATACTTTTGGCTGTGGAGAAAGGAAGGAGGTGTTGGAGATTGCTAGATCTAATCCCTAAACATCCACCCCAAAAGAACAAGAATAAAGACTTTTGCTTATCCTGACTCTGGCTGATTCTAAGATATCCAGGGTTACAACATTGAATCTGATAGCATATTTAAATTTCTTTGGAAACCTTAAAATTATATGTATTATATGATACCACCTAGTATCACCATCACCATCATCATTATTAGCATCTTCTGCCTTGATTCTTGATTAGAAAAACAAAAACAAAAACAAACAAAACAAAAACAAACAAACAAACAAAAAAAAAAAACCTGTGACATGGATGCTATTATTAACCTGATTTTACAGAGGAGATTAAGAACCTGTAAGAGATTTCCTAGTGTGATTTAATATTTCAGACAGGTTTTCCTGATCTCAGATCCTGCACTCTATCCATGATACCATTTAACCTTTTCCTCACCAGAAATTCTCTCAACCATTGAAATCATAGGTCTAATTTATTTCTTATAAGGTATGAATTTTTGATCCCCTAACTATGCTAATAACTTTCCTATGGCTATAATTTCATTTTTTTTTTTTTTCTGTTTGCAGTATTGAACCCAGAATGTCAATACCTTAGACACAATCTTGCTACCTTGGAGGGGTTATTGCCTCTGATCAGATTTCCTTTCTGGTATGGAGGAAAAGAAAACTTTTAGCTGAATTTAATCACACATGTACCTGTAGGTCAAGCCTGAAGCTACTTAGCATTAGAGTCTGTTTTGAATAATGTTATAACTCTCACTTGGCTTATTTTTGCAACCTTTAGATAGATACAACCAAATGAGGTTTTCTTTCAACCCTTACTTTCCCAAGAATTCTTATAAGCCCAACAATCCCCTCTATTTAAATCTTATGGATAGGTTGGAGAAAAAGTCATATTAATCTCTCAGAGTACAGACAAGAAATATGTCTCAAAGTCATAAGAGGCTTTGGAGGGCAAAGTTGATTCCCAGAGTAAGTTTTAGGTCACCATTTACAAAACATATAGACTTATTATCTAGTGTTCTGCCCCTTAAGCTATAAGGGCCAGTTTCAAAAAAGTTCTCTAAATTATTGTTTCAATTAAAAAAGGCAATCAGTTTATATAATCCCAACTTCTCTTTGTACTATCTCACCTAGGTATTTTCAGCCTAAATTCAGAACTTGACTTTAAACCTTATTATTAGTGTCTTATTTCAAATACCAGACAATTCTAGACTGTCAAGATTTTTTTTATCTATTTCATTAGCTATCCTTTCTAGATTTCTGTCAGTCACAAATTTTATTAACATGCCTTCTGTATTGTCATCCAAGTAGCTGATAATATATGTGTGTATGTATATACATACAATACATATAAATGCATATATATATATATATACATATATATATGTGTGTGTGTGTGTGTGTGTGTGTGTGTGCATGTGTGTGGACACAGAAATTTATGTGTGTATGTGTATGAGAGAGAGAGAGAGAGAGAGAGAGAGAGAGAGAGAGAGAGAGAGAGAGAGAGAAAGAGAGAGAGAAAGAGAGAGAGAGAGAGAGAGAGAGAGAGAGAGAGAGAGAGAGAGAGAGAGAGAGAGAGAGAGAGAATACTTCCTTCTAGGATTCTATGATTAAATCAATCCAATCTATTAATACAGAGTATTTAGATACTAAAGTTCAAATTGTTTTGAATGAATAAACTTATTATTATTGAGCCAAGATAGTGTGATATAAAATCTACAATACTTGTAAATCTGAAAGACTTACATTGCTCAAATCAAAATAAAGCAGCATTGGAATTTCCTTGATCTTCTAAGCCAATAAGCCTTGTCTAGTAATTCTAACAATAAGGGAAATGAGGCTAATTTGCTATGTTATTTTTAATGAGCATATTTTTGGTATTCTTCAGGATCACTGCTTTCATCTCTAAGTACATAATGGTGATGTCATTACTTACTATGGGTTCATTTATTTCTATGTAGTTCATAGACACATATGTCCAGCCCAAGATTCTCTCTTACTATTCAGACAATAATCATTTATTTAGTACCTACTTCACACAGTGCCAGACACTGTGCTAAAAACAGGGCTTGGAAGATGTTATGCTACAATCTCTACAATCTCACCTTTGAATATTTCAAATCAGATTTCCTATAGATATCTCAAATTTCATCTCTTCATCAAATTTTTCTTCTTCTTCTCCCTAGTACTGTTTACTGTTTAGGGTACCACTATCCTCCTAGGTATTTAGACTCGAAACTTCAATGTCATCCTTGTCTCCTGACTCTCATTAACCCACATATATAGTTCATTGTCAGATTGTGTTATTTATATCCTCATGTCACCCCTTATATTCATTACTCTCCACTCATATAGTTAACACTTGGAGATATGGCTCTTATTACCTCTTGTGTAGACTTTTTTGTGAGTTCTTTTCAATTACTCTTTCTGCCTAAAATTTCTCCTCTATGAAATCCATTCTCCACTCAAATAACAAAGTGACTTTCTTAAAGTGTAGGTCTAATGATGCTGCTCAACTAGCCAACTCAGTAAATTCCAGTGGGTCCCTTACTTCCAGGATCAACTAAGAAATCCTCTATTTGGCATTTAAAGCTTTCTTATAACCTGGCTCCTACCTACTTCCTGATCTTCTTCAACCTTGTTCCCTTTTATGTCATCTGGATTCTAGCTACACTGATATAATTGCTACTCCTCTAGGTGCCTTTTAAATGGATATCTTCTGTAATTGGAATGCTTTCCTTTTTACATATCTCTTATCCTCTTCTTCCATCCATTAGGACTCAGCTCAAATCTGAACTGCTAGAAGCCTCCCTCCAGCTGCTAATGCTTTCTTCTCTGATAATCATTTCCATCTGCTCTGCATATGCCATGTATATATCTAAACATTTACTTGTAGTCTGAACCATTAGAAGGTGATTTCTTTAAATAAATGACTCTTTGGTTTTTGGGGTTTTTTTTGTATCACTGATGCTTAGCAAACTGGTTGACACATACTTATAAATATTAATAAATACTTATTGACTGATCACATCCTTAGAGTTATCCTCATTAATTGTGACATTGTACTCATTTTCTTGAACAAATATTATATACAATAGATATACAATTGAATTTGCCAAACAGATCTCTCTTTACAAATTATAAGGTATTGTTTTTTTTCTCTCAAGCCTGCTGTAGTTTTCCATATTCTAAATAAGATTTTCATCTTTTTTTTTTTTTTTTCATTTTTATTCAAACTAGTTGATCAAATCACTTCTTCTTCTCTTGTTTCTCCCCTTCTGAGTGAGGGAATTTTGGTCAAGTGCAGTCAAGGATTTTTCAAATGTTGTCTTTTAGCACATGAGACTTCAATAGATGTCAAAACGAAGGTGGTCTTCTATAAAATACTATGTCTTTTAGGTCAGATTTAAAATCTATGTTAAGAAAACATTATCTCTATCCTTCACCAATCTAGATAGTCCATAGTGTATTCTACCAATTAGATCGTTCCTTCTACTTATTTTCAATTATTTTTTTAAATATATAGATTCTTTGATCAGGTCATTTAGTTTTCCTAATTTCAAGGTTCCTCAGTGCCCAAAAGAGAACAACCTACTTGTGCTATCCATCTCTAAAGGTTTTATTGAGATCAAAAGATATAATGTATTCACAATTTGAATGATAACAGAGTGCTATCAGTAACAAAAGCCCATCCCAGAAGCCAAGAAGACTCTAAACCATTCATTCAAAAACCTGTTTATAACATATACTAGCTTCTTGACCTGGAGCAAATAACTTAAAAGCTATGTTCTTTATTAAAGTGTTATCACTATCATCTTTTAATAACAATCAAATGGTATAAAATAAGAAATATTTTTATTGAATGAAAAGCTAAATTATTGTTGAAATCAATACATATAATCTTTGAATAGTCCTTCCCTCTTGCATTATAGAGTTTTTTGATTCTTTTCTCACAATCGTTCTCAGGTCTATTTCCCCCCTTTCTATCCTCAATGCAAAAAAAAAATAAAAATACAAAGGTTATTAAATAAATGGTTAACATTTTTCTTTATTTATCTCTGAACTACCCAACAGTTTATTATTTATGTTTTCTATCTCTAGTCTCTACCTCACCCCAGTTCTCACACTAATGAATCCATTCTATGAAGACTATGAGATTCACTTTTCTCAAACCATGCTTTAAAAGTAGCATTCCCCTACCTCAAACTCCTCAGAGGACGTCTATTGCCTATGGGGTAGAATCTAAATTCCTTTATCTGACATCAAAGGCTCCCAAAATCTAGTCCCAGACCACCTCTCTAGCCTAAAAGCCAACTTACATATTCTAAGCCCCAGAACCCAGTTCTCTTGACACTTTACACCTCTATGCTTTTATTTTTTGCTATTCTGTTTATCTTATAATTCTACTTATAGTTTTCCAAATAATACCAATCTTTTAGGACTGAATTGTAGTACTCCCTGGAATATAGAATCGTTCTTCCCTGAATTTTAAAACAGTAGGGGAGAAACTGTTGCTTGTTCTTTCTTCTCAAAGAGGTCCATGTCACAAGGAAGGTGATTTTCAAATGAATTGGATTTATATGAAGCAGAGCTTTGCAAAGTGACTAGCCTTACTTTCGTTTATGGAACAATCTGGGTGCCCTGGCAAGATATAGATAAGGATAGCTAGAGATGACCCCAGAAGACATAGAAAGAATAATTTGAGAGGCAGGAAAAAAATGGAATACAATTAAAATAGAATAGAAAAAAAGAATAACTCCATGGAAGTCATAGAGAATCAGGTGTGAGAAAGGCCATTGATTTGATATTAAGAATTTCATTCATGACCTTTGGGGGTAAAGTTTCATGAGGGTGGTGAAAAACAGATGTCAAGATTTGAGGAATGAGTGGTTAGTCTAACTCTAGATTGTAAACTCTTGCAGGACAGAAACTGTCTTATTCCCCTTTGCAACTCTTTTTTTTCTCCCTGCCCCCTCAACCCCTGGAAGCCTTTGTGTACTAGATTCTCTATAATAAATGTTTGTTGATTCCTTTTGTTTAGATTTGAACTATGTGGCCCCACAATAAATCAATAGCAAATGTTGGATTCAAATTGAGATCTTTTATACCTTTCTACATTTTTGTCCAATAGTGAGCTTCTTGAGAATATGGAATGTGTTGTTGTTATCATTGTTGTTTTGTATATTTTTGCTCCTTGCCTTTCTTTGTATCAAGCCACATAAGATGAGTGATATATAGTAGGGATACAGTGAATTCTGGCTGACATTACTTGTTAATGTGGCCCTATTCAGAAATGACATGCTTTATAAAATTTAAGTTAAGTGTGATTTCTGATATCTTATGCCCCTTTCATAGAGAAAGAAAGATTGAACTGATTTGTATTCCTTGTCTTGGTTGCCAAATTCATGACATTTTGGTCAACTCTTGCAGTTTATGATGCTGCCTTTACAAATAATTTTGTTTACTTCTCTAAGCTTGGACTTTTTTCCTCCTGTCCATTTAGAACATAACAGATTACGCATTCATCACATAGGCTGAATCAAGTCAGGTCTGTGCAGTGAATATCATAATATAATTTGGAGACCTCAGATAGGCTTTTTCTTGAAAGTGAAAGCCTTAGGGTTTTGCTTTAAAATGTTCCTTGTACATTGTGCATTTTCCTCAACCAATTTATCTCTAATAGCTTTTTTTAAAATAAAATTTTGATTATTTCTCTCTTCTCAGTTACCTTTACTTCATAGGTGGGAGTTTTACTTATTTTTCTAAGTAAAATAATCTGTATAAAAGTTCTTTTACAGAGAGTTAATGGCATAGAATAGTTTTTACTTCCTTTTTTCTGTTAGAGTACTTGCATTTTTAAGCTGAGCCTATCTTTTTTTCTCACAAAGTTGGAACAAAATTGGAGCTATTTGAGGTTCAACAACACAGCAGTAAATATACATTGAGCCAGATTCACTGACTTTGACTGTATTATTTGCTGCTTTACTCTGCGAAATGGATCTCACTTTTGCATCTTATGGAAGATTTTTATTTCTTCAAGAAATGATTTATTATGTACCTAATATATGTTTTGGATTAAAAGAGGTTAAATTTTTGACTTTCCATCAAGGAGTTTGATAACTAGAAACACTGATAAGACACAATTTTGTGACACAATGCCATTATCATTATCAACTTAGAATTTAACAATGAAGAAACAGATTCAGAGAGGATAAGTGACTTGATCATGGCCAAATGATTAAGAATTATATCTGGAATTAGCACAGATGTCATATATCCAAGGCCATTTTTCATTGGATTACACTATGCACTGTTCTCTAAGGCAAAATATTATTCAGAACCAGAATCAGTAGCATTAAACATACCATTTTAAACTATAGAAAACAAATGTTTAAAAGGGTCAAACTTTTGGCCCAAAAGATTCCACTGAATGTTACTGAAATCTTCATACTATTTGATACAGAGACCCTACTACAAAACTTATATTTCAAGGATTAAAGGAAAAAGTAAAAAAGAAAGCAAATATTTAGAGCATTATTTTTATAGTCACAACCAGAAAAAAATCCATTTGAAAATCATTAAACAAGTTTTGGTGCACAAATATAATGGATATACACACAGACATACACACATATATGCAGGTTGTTTCAACTTATATTCACTATTTTTACACTAAATATGTATGTGTGTATGCATTACATTCATGTGCTTTATTTCTTATAGCTCATTTAAACACATGCATATAGTTATTGTTTCTTAGCAAATTTATACACAGCTAGGTGGCAAAGGGAATAAAGTGTCAGACTTGAAGTCAGAAAGACCCATATTCCTGAATTCAAATCTGAACTCAGATGTAATTTGAACTGATGCAAAGAGAAGTAATTGGAACATAAAAACCAATATACACAACTACTGCATCTGTATAAATGCAAATACCAATAGTTAAACCATTGAAAGTGTTCTAACATTATAATAATTTCCAAGTTTGACGCAAACAAAGACATGTAAGAATTATTTCCTTTTAACTCCTTTTAATATTAGGAGATTATAGATATGGATCATTGGATATAACACAAAATTTTTGTCAATGTGTTGGTTGTTTTAATGTGTTTTCTTTCTTATATTTATTATAAGGGATTGCTTTCTAGGAAGGAAAGAGAAAAGCAAGGATAGTTTGAGATTTCCCAACGGTAGGCAATGAAAAAACAAAAGATATTCACTTTTAACATATACAATTATTTAGAATACAGAATTACAAAATTTCAGATTTGAAAAGGATCTCAAAGTTTAGCTAATCTATCTTAAACTGAATAAGGAAATATCTTTTGAATAAAAATCAGTTTAAATCAAAATAAAAGGTGATTATGAGTGCCTGAAATAAGTGAAATTTGAATTAGACTTCATAGTACAGGAATGATTTGCATAAATCAAGAAAAAGGGTAGAGTATTTCACTTTAGAAACATTGCATAAATATTACATGTATGACTGATAACTTTAGATAATGGTAAAATGATTTAACTGGATAGGGCATAGAGTTGGTTATTAGCACAATTATATAACATAGTAATTTGACATAAGGTTTAAAAAAAACATATTTCTGTATGTATAACAGTTGAGATCATTAAATGATATGATAGAAAATCTAGATTGGATCATGAAAGCCATTTCAGGGATTTGAACATGGAAATAATGTGGTAAAAGTAGCATTTTAAGAAAGTTCATCCCATAATAGTTTATGGAAAGAATCAGAGCAAAGAGTGATTGGAGCAGTGGAAATATTGATTCAAAAGATATCTATGGCCAAGACCTTCCAAAAAAAAAAAAAAAAAAAAAACCTTCATCTTGAAAAATGTGCCAGATACCAATCTAAAAACTTTATTCTATATTTACATCATAAATGCATTCTCATAATTCTTAGAAATACTGTATGAAGTTCTAGTTACTTTGAACTGCATGAAGAAAGAAAATAAATACATCAAGGATGTATTTGGAAAATACAAACATTGGAAAGGGAAATGATTCATATCTACAGCAGATATAGAAAAATGTTATTTTACATTAGTAATCAAAATATAGAGGCCACAATAAAGGATATGAAAAACACCTTCTATGGTTCCTTGCTCAAATGACATCCGTCCTATGGAGTTATATTTTGAGTGCTCTTATTTTAGCAAAATTGGTGGTGTAGATGGAGAAAGCATTTGAAACTCTGCTATATTGAGGATAAAATGAAAGTGATTTTATTGGGAATTGAAATCCAAGAGAAGTGAGGATATAGGATAAAAAAAAAAAAAAAGATCATTTAGGTTCTTTTAATAAGTTCAAGGTGCCAGTCTCCACTGACTGACATCTCAGAGATCCTAAGAAACTGTAAGATATGACTGCTGAAACATTGTGGGTGATTTTTGAAAAAAAAAAATGTAGGGAATGAGAAAGTTCCACATAGAATTCAAGACAGGCAAATGTCTTTACTTTGACTAAGAATAAGAAGGTTCATAATTTGAACTAAACACTAGTGAGCTTGATGACTATACTTGGGCATGGGGGGAGAGGGAATTTAATTCACTATTAATGGGAGAGTGGTGTGGCAGTACTTAAAGAAATTAGTGATCATCACCGTAAATCAGTATGAGCACATTCAGAAAAAATAATATCAGACTTCATTCTCATATTTAAAAAAAATTGTTTTGGTTCATTTTGTTTTTTGGTGACTTGATAGCCAGAGAGGGACAGGGACAAATAGAGATAGATATAGTAACAGACACATGGAGAGAGAGGAGAGAGAGAGAGAGAGAGAGAGAGAGAGAGAGAGAGAGAGAGAGAGAGAGAGAGAGAGAGAGGGAGAGAGAGAGACAGAGAGAGAGACAGAGAGAGAGAGAGAGAGAGAGACAGAGAGATCTCAATGTTGCAAAAATATTTAACAAAAGTTCTCATGATATGCACACAGATAATAGTACTCTTTGATGGACCCATTACTTATCTGAGAGTCAGAACCAATAGATTAGATAAAATCAATCAATAGAATAATGTGATTCTCCACCAGCCAAAAACAAACTAATAAATAACAAACAAATTTAAAAACATAATAAGAAAACACCAAGAATACTAAAATGATTGCAGATGGTGTTAATCAAGATGTGCCTGAATAACACATGCACAGTTGCCCATATTTTGCAATAATCATATCAAATGTGAAGAATAGTATTCACTTCTGGTAACCATAATTTAGGAAACTTTATTGAAAAACTAAAGCTAAGTCCAGATAGATAGAACTTTAGCTGTCTCATGTATCTTCCACATGGGAATAGGTTTATCTCTCTCTCTCTCTCTCTCTCTCTCTCTCTCTCTCTCTCTCTCTCTCTCTCT
Source organism: Sminthopsis crassicaudata (assembly GCF_048593235.1). Classification (NCBI taxonomy): domain Eukaryota; kingdom Metazoa; phylum Chordata; class Mammalia; order Dasyuromorphia; family Dasyuridae; genus Sminthopsis; species Sminthopsis crassicaudata. The sequence continues at coordinate 643,114,281 of NC_133618.1, read as the reverse complement.
CTCTCTCTCTCTCTCTCTCTCCCTCTCTCTCTCTCTCTCCCTACCTATCTATTTATCCATCCCTATGTCTATCTATGACTGCATATGTTTGTGTGTGTATGCTGTGTGTTTGTTCTCCTTTAATGAATTTTTAATCTGAACAAACAGAACTACCCTTTTCATTCCAGAATTTCAGTATGCATTTGAACTCCTCTTATACAAAGAAGTAGGATTTTCAGAATAATTATGTCTATAACTAACATTTACTAATAGTGAAAATTCTAATATTTCTATTTATAATCTTCTTTTTATTATCATTGTACTTGAATGTTATTAAAATTATCTACAAAATCAAAATGTTTTCAAAATTTAGAATTACTTACAATAGCACAACATGACAATGATTTTAAGTATTGTATAACCAACATGAAAAGTAGCAAAACACATAGTTTTAAAGAACAGAAAAATAGATCTTACACTTATTAATTACTAAGCAATAACATATTCCAATTTTCTGGTGATCCAAACCATAATTAAGGTTTCACATATCTCTGAACAATACTGAGACCAGCTTACAGTTTATGTAATGACATTTACTGTTCCCATTTTGAATAGTTCTACTTGGCATAATTTTGCTAATTTTTATCAAAAATAATACTTTCAAAATTAGTTGCTTTGTTTGTCTAAATAATGAGCTAATCTAGACAAAAACAATATTGTATTTTGCATCAAAGGGATATTGACAGGTATTTCAGAAAAGACAGGTGAGTAAATTTTCACCCTTTGAAGATGGGAAAAAATGGGATAATTATTAATACATATATCCCTCATGTTTCTCATGCCACTTAGTTCTTCACTCCTTTACATCTTGTTGTTCAGTGTTTCAATCCTGTCCAACTCTTCTCTTGGTAGAAACACTGGAGTGGTTTGTCATTTCTTTTTTTCTTTTTTTTCCCAATGGATAAAGTCTTTAAGGATTAACAGGTGAAGTGACTTTTCCAGGTAAATATGACTAATAAGTGTTTGTGATTGGATTTAAAACCATATCTTCCTGTCTCCAAGTCCAATACTCTATTCACTGAACTATCTGGATCTGCGAATGCAAGAAGAATCTGGTAGTTTGTTAGCAAAAGGGATTTCCAGTGTGGAAACCTCATTCACCAAAACATTTTAGAGGCATTTTTTTTCATTTGATTCCCTGCAGCCTTATTATTATCACTAAGAATATTCATTGACTACTTACTATGTGAAAGCCATTGGTCTAGATTTAGATTTAGAAAATGACAGCCACCACAGTAAAGAATCATATTTTCTAATGAGATAAATTAGACTAGTATTTTAAAAGAACAGTAAGTACCATTTGGCTAAGTGGCAAATGGAGGACTCAAATAATAAATGCTATAGGGATTTTAAAAAGAGATCCACTTTTATTTTATTTGCTCTCTTGAAACTAGCATCATTTATCTATTTTTCTTTCCTATTTACCTTTTTGTCTTTCCCTGGCTTTTATCTAAACTGTTTCTCCTTATGATCTACTGCATTTTGTCCTTTTTTCTTGTCCTTTTGATTGATTTTCCTCTAATCTTTGCTGTCCCCATAACCTCCACCATTTTCCTCTTCTGTTTCTTTAAAAAAATGTTTTTGTGCAAGATTATAGCAAAACTTAGCAGAGAGAATATGAGAGGTGTTAATGAATGTTTAAGAAATTCTTTATGAATTCATATGCTGTTGGAAGAATATAAGTAGCCAACACATTTACTTGGGATGTACAGAAAAGTAAAGGCTAAGACAAAGAGTAGGATAATATAAAACACAGACATTATGTTTCTTGGGTATGAATATAAAGTGATACATGAAAGAATATCGATACATGGTAGAAAGTCATGTACAGCTGTAAAATGTGATGTCAAATATATTTATTTCTTAGATTTTTCTGCTAATCATTTTCTAACATACTCTAGTCCTTCAAAGTTCACTGAACAGTAAGATGTATAAAGGAAACAAGAGACATATCTAGAGTATATATTAATAATTATCCCATTTTTCCCACCTTAAATGTTAAAAATTTACTCCTTTCCTCTGAAATATCTATCAATATCATTTTTGATATTCTTACGTTCCAGGTAGAGATACTTACTGTATTCCAGACTTAGTCTACAATAATTTATACTTATGTCTCTTTGTAGTTTTTAATGCATTCATATATATGCATATGTAGTGCCCTTAATGTAGATTATATATTACCAAGGAGGCAAGTTCCTTCTTTTTATCCTTTCCTTGCTCCTGTTCTATTTCTCTGATATCTGAGTTCACAAGAAATCAGTTCTTTGTAAATGTTAAGTACTGATTATTCCTCTTAATCTAAACCTGACAATTTGAATTCAGAACATGAAGAAAACTGCAAGTAACATCAGAAAACTGGGCTACCCATCTCCCTCTATGGCTTGCTCCTTTAAGACTTTGAGTAATTCATTTCAATTTCCTGTTTCTCAGTTTCTTCATATATAAAAAGAGTCTTATGGAGTAGGTATCTTTTCTGTATAAAATCTATATTCCTTATCTTTTTAGGTGATAATTTATTTTTTCTAAGATAAAAGGTTGCTCTTATTGCACATTATGTCATATTATATTTACATAAATCTTGGATTGCTTTTGCATTTTTTTGGGTTAAGAGTACTCTGAGCTGGATGATATGGAGCATTACTACTTAAATTTCTATTAATGATTAACAAGTTTGCCCTCTGAAGATATTCTGGATCCTCTAAAGTTTTTGGGCAGATGGAAGACTATTGTGTATATGCTTGTTTGTGTGTGTGCTTGTGTGTGTGTGTGCATCTGTGTTTTATGGGTCTGTAATCTATTCATTTGGCAGCTGAAATTTTGAGCACAGACTTTGAGAGGAATCATTATTCATTATAATTAGTGTTCTTTGATCATTTGTCCTTTATTCTAAATATGACAGAAGTGTTTAATTATGTCTGAAGTTTCCCTCCACCACTCACATACACATTTTTGCACACCAAGCTAAGAATATCTCCATCATTGATTTCACTGTAACCATTTTTTTGGGTAGATGACATAAAATATATCACAGCAGTATCTTCCAGTTGTTGTGAGCAACCTTCATGTTATCACAGAAGTGATTTTTTCCCTTTAGGCATTTGTTTCTTCATCTATACACAAGGGGCTTAGAGTACGAGACTTCTAAAGATCTTTACATATCTATATTTGAATCTATAATTAATTGGATTTCATGCAGAATTTCACAACTAAAGAATACTTAAAAGAAAACTTTCAAACATTACTTTTTTTTTTCTTTTTTATTTAAATTGGTTATTTTCAAAAGATATGCAAGGATAAATTTTTCAACACTGACTCTTGAAAAATCTTGTGTTCCTAATACATTGTTGGTGGAGTTGTGAAAGAATCCAATCATTCTGGAGAGCAATTTGGAACTATGCCCAAAAAGTTATCAAACTGTGCATACCCTTTGATCCAGCATTGATGCTATTGGGCTTATAACCCAAAGAAATGCTGAGGAGGGGAAAGGGACCTGTATGTGCCAAAATGTTTGTGGCAGCTCTTTTCGTAGTGGCTAGAAACTGGAAGATGAATGGATGGCCATCAATTGGAGAATGGTTGGGTAAATTATGGTATATGAAGGTTATGGAATGTTATTGCTCCGTAAATAATGACCAGCAGGAGGAATACAGAGAGGCTCGGAGAGACTTACATCAACTGATGCTGAGTGAAATGAATAGAACCAGAAGATCGCTGTACACTTCAATGTTGTATGAAGATGTATTCTGATGGAAGTGGATATCTTCAACATAAAGAAGATCCAACTCACTTCCAGTTGATCAATGATGGACAGAAATAACTACACCCAGAGAAGGAACACTGGGAAGTGAATGTAAACTGTTAGCACTACTGTCTATCTACCCAGGTTACTTATTGTTAGGATTACTAAGTGAGAACTCAGGTTTTCTGGACAATTACAAGGTGAGAACTCAGGTTGACTTGATAGAAGGAGCAAGCCCATTGGCTGAAGTGGTTCTTCCCAGAAGCCCTTGCATTATCCCACGCCCATTCTCTGGGAGAATAAAAGAGAGGACTCTCAGAGAAAGAAGAAGACTCTCTGCATTACATCAGGCCTGACGGGGCTCTCTGCAGGAAGGGAAGTCACTTCTTTGGACAAGAGTTAACAGCAACTGCCTGGAGACAACGGTTCGTTACAGGAAGAAGAATCTGTCGGAGAGATTTGAGTAGAAGACACAGCAGATCTCTTCCCAGAGAGTGATCCGGCAGCTTCTAGAGACGACAGCACGTTACAACTTATACCTTCAGAATCTAATAATTAATGTGCAACAAGAAAATGGTATTTACACATATATATTATATCTAGGTTATGTTGTAACACATGTAAAATGTATGGGATTGCCAGTCATCAAGGGGAGGGAATAGAGGGAGGGAGGGGATAATTTGGAAAAATGAATACAAGGGATAATGTTATTTTAAAAATTACTCATGCATATATAATGTCAAAAAATTATAAATAAAATTTAAAAAAAAAGAAAAATCTTGTGTTCCAATTTTTCTCCCTCTTCCCTCCATCCCTTCCCCTTGATGACATGTAATCCAATATATGTTAAACATGGTAAAAATATTTGTCAAACATCACATTTGATGAAATTTTATATATGATAGGAAATGGAGTCTAGGGAGACTGAAAACAGGAGTCCTTGATTAATTTTTGTAAAAATGACATTACTCTATAATTTAATTATACTAATCATTAATTTAAACCATAAGAGGGGCATAACTGAAAAGAATGGATGTCTTGAGTCAACTGAACTGTTTCCAGTTGACCTATTTCTGTTCTTGAGGGTCTGAATAAAAGCCAGTTACACAAATATTTGAGAGGAGTACTTTAAAGCTTTGAAAGATAAAATATTGACAGCAGAAGAATTCAATCTCTGTAGCAATTTCAAAAGGTTAACAAATGCCTAGGGATGATATATAGGCCAGTGGCTACCACTTGCTTATATATCTCTTTATAGATGTATCTCAATAAAAGAAGAGTTGGAACCAATCCCTGTAGTTAAGAAGAATGAACTATAACCAGAAAATAGATACTATTATGGCAGAGGTGGGCAATCATGCCAGAGGGAAAAAAACCCTACCCCAGGTATTTCAGAGTTGATCTTAAAACATGATGAGCACTGAGAAGCAACTTTAAATATTTGATTGACTAACTCCAAACCATATAATGATGTTGATAATTCATTATTTAATTTTGCAATGTACTTCTATAGTGTGAGATTTAATCATCTTAACTATATCATAAAATAGGTGAAAAAGCTTTATAGTCAGTTTCCAAGTGAAGAAACTGAGGTGCAAAAATCTTGTTAGCCTAATTATATTCATGCAGTAAGTTAAAGGCACAGGAAAGACTAGAATCCAGATATGCTTATTTTTGTTCCTGTGTGCAGTCCCATAAAATACTTAATCCAAGAAAAATGTCTTAATTACTTGGCTTAAGAAAATGGTACCAAAAGATTTACTTTTGCCTCCATTTCATGTGGTTAACAGTTGTTTCTATTCACTTTTCACATTTTTAACATTAAGTAGATAATTATAGCTCCTGTGGGATATCCAATAAATTTGAAATGGCAATTGACAGGATGGAGGGAAAAATGCTTGAGTGGGAAAATAGGTCAGTGATCTTCAAGGTATTTTTATCTCAGTCAATAAAGAAATTATAATTTTCTCCTATCCTGATGCCAATGAATCAAAGAACCAAGTAGGAAATTATCATAGCAAGACCTTGATCTCTACAATGAAGACTCATTTAAAAGCAATAATGTTAGGTCATGGTGGGAATCATCATTGATTGTGCAACTATTTGTTATTGTACTAGAATATTTAGTTTCTTTTAGAAGAATTTGAAAGTTTGGTATGTTGAGGAGTTAGAATTTATACACAATCAGTGGAAAGATGAATGGAAAATCAGCAGAAGGCAGTAGCTATCTTAATTCTATGAAACTCTATGGCAAATATCAAGTGGTCTCACATGAATAGTTTATAATTTGGTTCGGGATATATTAAGGATTATCTACACTTTGAAAATTGTCTATACTCAGTGAGTGAACTCAAAGTATTAGCCATGTTTCTTTGATCTTGACACTTACATCAATTATGGACATTATTTTTGTAGGAGTTATATCAAGTTAGGACTTCTAATTGCCTTAGGTTCTTCATCCATACAATGGAAATAATAAAATAATTTATATCCCATGCTTGTTGTAAGGAAAAAATGAAATATTATTTGTGACATATTTTTACAAGCCTGAAAGCACTATATAAATGATAATATTGTTGTTCTTCTTCTTGTTATTGTTGCATTGCAGTTATTACTGCATCATTATCAGAGAAAGGTAGACAGAGAGAGAGAGTCAGGGAGTTGCTGCCACAATTAAAATCAGGTCCATGGGCTGGCATTCCCAGGATAGTAGATTGGTATAAAGAATCTATAAGAACTGAAAAATTCTAGTCCAAGAAAGCACAGAGTATAGCTAAGGAGGTTAAACATGAAGCCATTTTACTACATTTCTGGGTTACTTATTATATGTGGTCAGAGTCAATTCCAGAAGAGGTGACCTAGGCCCTTCACATTAGAACTGCCATTATCGGCATTGAAAGGAGTAAGGGTATACTGGCAATAAAGGACCATCAACATTATGTATTTATTTATTCATAGAAAATCATATAAACATAACCAGAAGAAATATTCAAGGTTATTTTATGGATCCTATGCCTAAAAAGGAATTTTCTTGCCAACATTACTATCAGATGATTATTCTACATTGGAAAACTGATAACTTAGGGTTTTTTCTTCCCCTATTCTAAAGTATGTCTTCATATAGTTCATATGTCAATCTTGGAGTATAAAATTCTTGTCTTCCCCCATACCAGATGTCAGTAATATCTTTCCATTGTGTTATTTCATGAGGATTTTCTATTTATTTACATGTGTATAGTATATATAACTCAGGAAAATGTGATCTATTTAAAAAGCAAAGATTGCTTTATTTTTGTCCTATCTCTAAAAGTAACATCCTAAGTCCACACAGTAAATGCATAATATATTATTATAGAATTGAGTTAATATTCTTCCCTTTTCTCAGAATTTCTTAACCAAGACTAGAAAACTGATGATACACTGTGAATTCTTGATGATTTTTTCATAAACATCTAATATTTATTACAGCATAATGCCCTAATTAATTATTTGGATGAATTATCAGAAATATTTGAAAGACCTTGTGAAAAAAGAGGAAGAAATATATTTTCAAAGGGGAAAAGTGTTTTTAATTGTACTTTTTGTTTTGAATCAACAATACCAAAAAGTGTTGGATTTGGAAGTTATTTAATAATAAATTTTATTGAAGCTCTTTGTCTTTACATCAAGACTTTGTATTATCTCTTTCTATTTTTATCTGATTTTTCCTTATAAAGACTAAGAAAAATAAAATTGATACAATATGGCAGTATATGACAATTCATAGAATATTATAGCTTGGTAGTTTTCTATCTCTCCACCCTAAATGGATAAGTTACATTTCAGTTTATGTTTTCTAGGACTTTTATTCTCTCTTTTTTTGATTACTCAGTTTGACTTCATTTTAATGTCATTCATTTATGTCATTTACCATCATTGTGTATATAAATTTCTCTAGATTCTACTATTTCAGGTTACATTATATTTTTCCCATTCAATTCAGAATATATTCATTGAAATTTTTTTATGTGCCTGCTTAGCACTCTCCTCTGAGACATATAAGGGACATATAGGTAAATAAAAAGTTCCTGTCTATGAAAAGCTCACTGGCTGCATGGAGAAATAAGATTAACCTTGTCTGGTGAAGGAAATAAGATTAATTCATATAAAATAGTTGGTGGATAAAACGATATATAAAGATCTAATGGTGAAGTAAAGACTTCAGAGATGCAGTTCCTGCCTTCCTTCCACATTGGTTGTTTCCAATTTCTTTCTATTTTAACTTTTCCTTTTCTATTATTTTTTAAGTTGTGGATGACTAATCAGTTGCATGTTTTTCTTCTTGGCAATTAAAAATCTATAAACAAATTTCCTAAGTTTGTTGGGGGTCACAATTTTAATTGCAAAGAGAAAGGCAGTCTACTTTGGCTCCTTCATTATAGATTAAAAAACCAGTCAATGAAACAGTGTTGCTGGCTTTTTAGGTCTCTGAAAGCAACACTATCAGGGAAAGAAAGCATGGTTCAGAAGCTGAATTACTATTTGATAAGTTCCATTATTCTAGATCTCCTGCTTGACCCAGGTTTATGATGTTTTGAATTATGATTATAATCCCCTTCTTTTGGAACAGAGCATTTAGGATTGAATTTTTGTGGCTATTTTCATATGGTCATGGAAGAAGAATGGTGCAAAAAGAACCAGAGCTTATACCAGTCAAAAAATCATATAAGAATAGCAATAAATCCCAGCAAGTAATGAAAAGTTGTGGAGGTATTTGGAATGGAGAAGGAACTTGACCTATACAATCCTACTCTATTTCAAATAAGTGGAACTTCCTAGTGCTCTGATATCTATTTTTTCTCCCCAAAATCATGGGGTGGGGAGGAGAAAGGGAATACATAATAAGTCAAATAATATTTCCAAAAAATATGGCATACACCTTTAATTTCACATCCTAAACTGTAGCGAGCTGTCGTCTCAAGAAGCTGCCGGATTGCTCTCTGGGAAGAGATCTGCTGTGTCTACTCAAATCTCTCAGACAGATTCTTCTTCCTGTAGCAAACCCTTGTCTCCAGGTAGTTGCTATTAACTCTTGTCCAGAGAAGTGACTTCCCTTCCTGCAGGGAGCCCCGTCAAGCCTGATGCAATTCAGAGTCTTTTTCTTGAATCCTGTCTCTGAATCTCCTCCAGCTCTTATCCTTCTCCAGGCAGACTCACTTTCCAGGCCCACTGTTCTCTCTTTTATTCTCCCAGAGAATGGGCGTGGGATAATGCAAGGGCTTCTGGGAAGAACCACCTCAGCCAATGAGCCTGCTCCTTCCATCAAGTCAACCTGAGTTCTCACCTTGTAATTGTCCAACCTGAATTCTCACCTTGTCACTATCCAGACAACCCGAGTTCTCACTTAGTAATCCTAACATCTCCCCCTTTCTTTTGATTTAGAACATAGGACAGTCATGACCTTGAAAGAACTCGGGTTGTCTGGATAGTGATCCTAACACTAAACCAAGCTGTAATATATATATATATATATATATATATATATATATATATATATACAGAGAGAGAGAGAGAGAGAGAGAGAGAGAGAGAGAGAGAGAGAGCGAGAGAAGAGAGAGGAGAGAGAGAGAAGAGAGGAGAGAGAGAGAGAGAGAGAGCCTTGGTGGCATAAATGTCCCCATATTAATATGCTTTGAGTTTAATTTCATAGTATCATATTCATCTATAAAGTAGATGATTTCTTTAAATTCAACTGCAGTTATTAGTGTCCTATACTGAAATATGAAGTATTGTTGCTTTTTAACAGCCCCAAATCAGATGGCATTAAATGGATCTCTGTCTTCATTTGGCATCTAAATATAATCAAGTTGTTTTCTGAATATTCCAGGTTTGATTAGAAGAAAAATTTTATGCACATACACATACATACACACATATACACACTGTATGGATTCTCTTTGTTGTACCAATCTATCATATATTATAGTCTATGTTGTGGTAAAAGGTGAGACAAAGATGATGATTCTTCTGTCCTTAGAGATATGTGTCATAAATAAAGCTGATCTGGAAGCCAGAAAGATCTGAATTTAAGATCTACCAATATGCTTTAGTAGCAACATGACTAAGACAATGGACAAGTCACTGAATGCCTACCTCCTGCTCCAGTCACCTTATTAAGTTGTAGATAAGATGTTTTTTTGTTTTTTGTTTTTTGTTTTTTGCCATAGTAAAAGTACTCAGGTTATAAGCAGTCTTTCTTACCAATTAAATTGTAGTTTTAGTCCTTATTCCTTTGAATGTAAATATTTCAAAAAGCTTAACTTAGAGCTTTATCTATTATTTTTCTAATTCTGTTAAAATGTGGCCTTTAATATTGTCTCATGCTAGAAAATAGCACAGGTTCTCAGGACAACTTGGAGGCTTATTTATTGTTAATGTGAAATAATCTTTTCAATGATTTATTTTCATCCATATTTCTGAATTAGTAGCAACATATCACCTCCAATTGGAGCAGTCATTATTAACCTGACTTCTTGGAAGGCCTCAAACCTTAATATGTCAATTAATGCTTTGAAAAACACTATCTTCAGACTTATGTTACTTTATGCAATGGTTTTTAATCATAAAGAAGGAGACAAAAGAGTGATTTCAATATATAGTCAACATTAAGCAATATAGTATTAAGAGTATAATATTTAAGTAAAAAGTGACAGAATAATAGGGAAAGCACAGAGCTGGAGAGAGAACATCTAGGTGGTAATTTTAGTATATTATGACTTTGGACAAGACAATTTCCCTAAAGCTCAGTTTTTTAACTAATAGAATGATGTGATTGAATTAGATCAAATTAAGTTCCCTTCTGTTTCTTTGATTCTATAATATTCATCAAGTAGAACATAATAACATAATTTGTGAATGTATATATATGTATATATATGTATATATGTATATATATATATATATATATATATATATATATATATATATATACATATATATATACCATATAAAGCACTCTTTATATTTGGATCTCCTCTGACCCTCAAATAACCCAATGAACCATGTACAGCAGCTATTGTAATCCTCATGCTTTTTCCAGATGAGGGAACCGAGACTGAGTTTAAATTACTTGCCCATAGTCACACATCGACCTTCAGAGGAAGGTTTTGACCTATATCTTTCTAATTCCAAATCAAGTGCTCTATTTACTATGTCATGTCACCTGTAAATACTGCTTAGATGGAACCTCATTTTCATATCTTGTTAAGTGTCACTGTCAAATCATTCTTCTCAGTCTTCTAGATCATAAATATGATCTAGCAAAAAGTAAAAATATATTACAGGCAGAAAACCTAAAAACACAATTTTTTTTTTTTTTTTTTTTTTTTTTACCCCAAGAAATTCAGTCTCTTGGGCTTGTAGGAAATTTGCCTAAAGCATTTAGAAATTTTGAACTTCAGCTCAGTTCCAGAGGGTGTTTTCTTTCTTACTTCTCCAGTGTTTACAAAATCTTCATTTTATATTATTTTCTTATTTTTTTTCTATAAGGGGATGTATTTGACACTTCAGTCTTCTATCTAATCTAATCTAATCTAATATATTAATATATATAATATCTATATAATCTTTATAATCTCTCCATGAGAAATTATTTTTCACATTCTAACTGTATCATTTTTCTAGCATTGTTTTATTTCGCAAAGGATTTTCAAAATTTCAATATTACTTCTAATATTTTCTAATATCATTATGTTTTTGTAAAGAAATTCCAGAATATCAATATGCTTTCAGTTGATGTTTTTTTTCCATTCATAGCTTCCTTGATTTGTATACTCTTAAAGAAATTTTAATTATACAAAGTAATGAGGAAGAACAATAGTACAGACAATCCAAAATTCATTATTATTATTATTATTATTATTATTATTATTATTATTATTATTATTATTTTAGTTTTGGGATTCATTCATGATTTTAAATAAATAAATAAGGAAAGAACACTTCTCTACTTGCCTTCTCAGTGGTTTTGAGTGAGGCAGCATGATTTGGCTAAAAAGGATGTTAAAGAGCTTATACTTCAGCCCAGATCCTAGCTGTCTTTAACTACATTATGGAAAATAATTATATCATTTCATTCTATGCTTCAACTTCATTATCAGTCACATATACTTTTGGATTACATAAGTCCTGAAGTGTTCTACAACTTTAAATCTATGCTCTTGGGGATTAAATTCCTGAACATAAATCAACAGGTTCTAGGAAGAAAGCTTAGGTGATAGCAGAAAAGACTCACAATTCAATTAAAAGTATTGACAATGTAGCAAAATCATTACCCATATCATCATCCATATAAAAGTGATCAATATTTATTCACAGAGTGTAGCTGTAATCATGCCATTGCTCATCTTGAGAAGCATCTGATTATTGTCTTGAATATAAAATATAAGTTCACCTATATGGACTTTAGAGTTCTTTGTAATCTGGCTTTAGTCTACTTTCCTAATTTTATTGTGCTTTTCTCCCCTTTGCTCCCTGTATCATGTAGCAAAATTAACCTGCTTAATATTTCCTATCCAAACAATACACTATGGCATCTTTGTCTTTTCATAGGTTATCCTCCCCTTCAATTTGGAATGAATTTCCTCCTTCTATGTTAATTAATAGCTAACATTTATATAGCACTTATCATAGGGAGGCACTGTGCTTTGTAATTATTTTCTCATTTAAAATAATAACATTATTATTATTCTCATTTATGGATGGGAAAACTGGGACAATTGGAGCTAAGTTACTTGCCCAGGTTCACACAACCATCTAAGGCCAAATTTAGACTCCTTGCTTTCTACCTGTTGCCCTTTAAAATTACATTTTTTCTTTCTTTGTTTTTGCATTTACTTCTCCTTGTCTATTGTTTATGATTGTGTTCTACTTCTTAAAAATATTATGCAAGCTCTTTGAGGGCAATGTCTGTTTTGTTTTCGAGCTTGTGTCTCTTTAACCATAACTGACACATTATAAATATTTAGTAAATGTCATTAATGAATTAATTAATTGTAAATGAATAGAAGTATCAGATAAAAATCCCCCATTCCAGATCTATTTGTAATTGGTAATAAAAATACTATTTAAAAGGAAGATTTTGTTATTAAATAAAATTCAAACTTTATTTGCAAATCAACGGCTGACTAGACAATATCAATATGATAATCATAAAATCAAAGACTCATTGATGGATGATCTCATGAGGGTCTCAGAAGTAATCTCTTTCCAAACTCTACCTGACCAGAAATCACAATTCCTAGGCAACTGTTGGTGCCTCCTTGGATATCTCTTCTCATGAATGGCTCTCCACTTCTAGAAGCAACCCATTCCATGTGACAGTAATGTAAAGATTTTTTTCTCCTATTTGGATGTATATTGCATAAACTGCTAAAATGAATGGAATTCCGTTAAACTTGTACCTATCTCCTTCTCTGTAACTTCAGACCAAGTAAAGCAAAAGAAGCTTAATCTATCTATCTATCATATGATAATTGGCCTCTATCTCATAGTGGAAAGAATATTACTTGAGTTGAGAGGGATAGGGTCTGAGCTAGTGTGTTAGCAAGAGAGCACTGAGCTGGAGAAGCACGCATGAGCTATTCCTGACTTGGCATTTCATGGTATTTGGTTTCTTTATTTTTCCCTCAGGGGATGTGCTAATTAATGCCTTGTTAAAGTATCTGGTATTTGGAAACCTGGAAAGAATGAAAGGAAAACTCTCTATTACAATGAATTTAGAAGGTAGAAACCATTTTATAAAATATAAAATAGTTGATGTTTTCCATGTGAATTCAATTTTGTTATTTGTTGGAAGGGAATACATATTTCTAATTTCCCATGTAAAAAGAGGTTTTTTCACTTTTATTAGATAAGTGGTCATTTTTAAAAACACATTAAATGATAATATAGTTTCTGGAATTGAGTTTGTGTGGTCATCTAAATATAATCTACTTAGAAGAAAATAAACATCTTTTTGGATGGAAGCTAATTTCAAGAAAGTGGGTAACAATTGACAGAAACATGGTGTTTGTTTTAAGCTTCTGGTTTTTTTCTCATTTATTAATATGTGAAGTGTCTTCTTGATGTGCTGAGAACATTTGCTAAGAGTGTAATGTTTTCAAAGTGATAAACTCAGAATGATGAATGCACAGAGAATATGAAAAACAATCATGTTCTTGAGTGGATCTATGCTTGTTTATCTGCATCTATCATTGATATGGAGGGGAGGGATAATGAGTTATAATTTGAAGGTATTGGTTTTTAGAAGTCTTTAGGACATCTAGGTAAATAAGTCTTGTTTACAACTGATGATGCAGGACCAAAGAAGCATGGGGAAATTTTGTGGTTGAATATATGTCAGTCCTCTGCAGAAAGATGAAAACTGAACTCAGATGCATATACCGTGTTTCCCCGATAATAAGACACTGTCTTATTATTTTTTTGGGACTAAAAAACACCAGAGGGCTTATTTTCAGGGGAGGGCTTATTTTATCCTCCATCATGCCCCTTTTATCCTCCATCATGCCCATTTTAGCCTCCATCATGCCCCTTTTAGCCTCCATCATGCCCCCTGAGTGCTTATTTTATTCTCCATCGCTTACTGAACTTACCGAGTTTTTAGATGGTCCTGTCTCAGCTCTACTCCGCGGCGCTGCTCTCAGTAGCGCCAGCAAGCAAATCACCAGGGAAGAAGAGGATGACGCGCTCACTGCTGCAGCTCTGATTGGATGCAGCTCGGAGCGCGACGTGCGTTTCACCCGGGAGGGGAGGGCGGCGCTGCTTACTGAAGGTACCGCTACGCAGCATATAGCGCAGGGGATCACCATGATGACCGTTTTCATAGTAAGTTCGATAGGGCTTATTTTCGGGGGAGGGCTTATTTTAGCGGAATATTAAAGAGTATGTGGGTGTCTTATTTTCAGGATAGGTCTTATTATCGGGGAAACACGGTATATATGCAGACACAGAAAAAGGCATAGAATATCACAAAATATACTAAGAAGAAATGGTCAGACTGGTATGAAGAAAATAAAGCTGTTTCATGAAAACTCATGGAGTAGAGAATATGGAGAAGGTGGGTAGTGGATTGGAACTGAGAAGATGATATTAGATTCGACAATGAAAACATCCTTAGCAACATTGGAGAGTTTCCAATCAGTTGACTGCTGATAGACAGATTTTAAGGATGGACAAAGTATAAATATGTTTTTGTTTTTTGTTTTGTTTTTTTCCTTAGAATTTGTCTGTGAGAGGAAGTACAGAAGTGGAAGACAGCATTAAGGGTCAAGATATCACCAAGTGAAGGCTTTTAAAGTATGAGGAATTAGGGCTAACTGATAGGAAGAAGGCAAAGGGCAATATATAAGGATAATATCATCTTGAGTCACATAGATATGTTATCCAACCTAATATGTGACAGTCACATAGGCAATGACTCCTGGGAGTTGCCTTCCATGAAATTGCCTAGAAAGGTTAAGGATGGCTCCTGAACATTACTAACTCATTCTTTATATACTATCAGAGAATTGTAACCAATGAATTTATCTAACCCCTTTCTTGTACTGGCCCTGGAAATCTATTAGTATGTTGACCTTGAGTCTCAGCTGGAAAGTCACTGACTGTAATTATTCAGAGGTGTGGTAACAGAAAGATTTTTCTGCTTCATAAAAAAAAAAGATAAGGTTTTTAATATGTCTACTATTCCCTAAGGAAAAGTCTCTGATATCACATAGAAATAATATATTATAATTAGAGAAATTATACCTGTGAACATGCCATTTATATTTGGGCTTTGTTATAGGCCAAGTTATGATGTCCCAGACACATAGGAAACCAAATGCTTTAACAGCTATTATTCAGGCATGTGACACTAGATCAATCTTGAAGTAGTTTAATATCATTGCCAAGGTTATTGCTGATTCAGCATTTTTCTAGGTCATACCTGTACTGTGTTATACTGATGAAGGAAGAAAGGAAGGAAGGAAGGAATGAAAGGAGAGAGGAAGGGAGAAAGGAAGGAAGAAAATCAGGAAGGAAAGAAGAAAGAAAGGAGGGAAATAAGGAAAGGAAGGATAGAAAAAAAAGAGGGAAGAAGGAAGAGAAAGAAGGATGAAGGAGAGAGAAGAATGAAAGGGATTAGAGGGATGAGAGGGATACGAAAGAGGAAGAAGTGAAAAAGGGAGTGAGAAGGAAGAAATATAAAGTGAGAATGTTATCTGAGATGATCCATAAAGTCCTTTTCTGCTCTAATGACTAGGAGTCATGAAACCAGAAGTATTTTAAAGGAGTTTACCCTCATGGTTAACTTGTATTATGTTGTTTCTATAAATGGGGTGGGGTTGAAGAGGGAGAAAATTTGGAACATAAGGTTTTCCAAAGGTGAGTGTGCAACTATATTTGCAAGTGTTTGCTAAAATAGAAAGCTATTAAAAAGTAATTAAATATATGTATATGTAAATAATATAAAGGAGTATACTCAAATGATGCTGAACTGTACTTATGAATCTGAATTTCAGTCTTTAATGTAAATCTCCATTTTGTAAACTGCAGATAACCTTTCTTTCTTCTGTATCAAGTAAAAACAAGAACTGCTTTCATCAATCATCATCATTAATGGCTTTTCTTTGATGGCTTCTGAATGATTCATTCACTCACATTTGTGAAAGAGCAACCAGCAGTAATTATTTCAAGAGTAGTAATAAGGGTCTCCTTTGCTTGCTCAGACTTCTTATGAAGCCAATTTTCACAAAAGAATCATTACAATATAAGTGGAAAGAATAATGGTTCTGACACTAGACTGGGTTAAAAAAAAGAAAACACTTCTAACACTATTACCTGATTGACATTGAGCAAATCCTTTGAATTGTCCTGATCTCAGCTTCCTCACTTATAAAATGAATAGTTTGATTACATAGCCAAGAAAGGTCCTATCTAGATCTGGACTTTTTGATCCTATGATGTTGCAGAGAGATATAGTTTCCTTAATTTCTGCTATTTTTAAATCATTCAATTGCCAACAGATATAATTTAAAGTTATAATAGTTTTGATATAATTTAAAGTTATTTCCATAATGTTATAAATATAGAGTGATTTTTTTCATGAATAGATATTTTCTATTGTTTTTGAAAACATAGGTTTATGTAATGTTAGATCAGAAAGGTGATAAGGTTATTATCCTGGGATGGAAGTAGAAGAACAGAGAGCTATGTAGTGAAGGCAAAGTGGTCATGCAACTAACAACAATCATTTAAGATATTCCTTTCTCTTTCCTTCTCAGAGACATCAGTTATTCCATTGATTTTGATATGGGAACCTAGTGTGATGGACTGCCATTGAGTGATTTGTTTGTATGATTCTGTGAGTGGATCCATGGTATAATTTGCTGCAAATATGATATTCAGTTCAACACTTTATTTAGTATCTATTGTATATCAATCAATTTGCTAGATAATAGAGGAGACACAAATTTTGGATAAGATAGGACATATACTTTCATTGAGCTTATAGTCAAATAAGGCAATATATCACATACACACTACCTACTTTCACCACAATCATAAAAGTAAGCAAGTAATTAAGGAATCAATAGAGAAAACTCAATATTGAATAACTTTCCAAAACTTAATTCCAATATGTGAACAATTCTCAATCAGCAAGTCTTTCAAATAGTGAACCAGAAATTTGAATCTAACATAGAAAGAGGGAATCACTCAATGGAAGGAGATAGGGCAAAGAGGAGAGTTTCTCTGTCTCTGTCAGTTTCACTCTTTCTATGACTGAAGAAAGTACCAATAAAATACAACAATGCAGCAAGAAGACAGAAAAAAATATGAAGTTTTCCCAGAAGTTGTCCTCAGGAATGAAGAGTCTATTTGTCTTTTAACTCACTTCATATACAAAAAATGACTTAGCTCATGCCCCTAGGGAGTCAAAAGAACTAATTGACTGTGATATCCCTCAGTAGACCATAATGAATATAAAAGGACATAGAATTTATAGTGTTTTCCTTGTTATTGTTGTTGTTGTTGATGATGGTAGGGTGTGTGTGTGTGTGTGTGTGTGTGTGTGTGTGTGTGTGTGTGTGTATGCCCATGTGCACATGCTTATTCCCCGCCCCCATGATGCTAAAGAAATGAATTCCTATATAAGTGTCCATGTGATTTGGGGAATTCAAGAGATCCAGAAGTTCTATCCCAGGTTTTTAAGCAAAGATGGTAGAAGTAGCCATGAGGGAAGAGAGGCCCAAAGTGCTGGTTAGTGAAACAAAGATCACCTTCCACTCTGTTACTTCAGAGTAAATTTTCCCTCAGCAGTTTGGGTCTAATTCTCTGATTGACTTACTTTTAAAAATGTGATTCAAGAGGTATTCTTTGATTGTAACAATCAACTGCAATGCTACCATCTGTTTTTTATTTATTCAATGGTTCAAAATCCACTATGATCTGTAATTGATGGATTAATTAATTTGAGTATGGATAGATTACAATATAATAAAATAGATAAGTAAATTAGGAGAGCAAAGGAGACTTTATCAGATCTTTGGAGAAAGGAGGAATTTATAACCAAGGAAGAACTAGAGGACATTGTAAAAGGCAAAATGGATAACTTTGACTACATTAAATTAAAAATATTTTTCACAAACAAAACCAACACAAACAAGATTAAAAGAAGTACAAAGCTGGGAAAATTTTTACTGTCAATGTTTGCGATAAAGGTCTCATTTCCAAAATATATAAAGAACTAGGTCAAATTTGTAAGAATACAAGCCATTCCCCAATTGATACAATGGTCACGAATATGAACAGATAATTTTCAGATGACAAAATTAAAGCCAGAGAAATACAAATTAAAAGAAATCTGAGTTACCACCTCACACTTTTCAGATTGGCTAAATTGACAAGAAAAGATTATAAATGTTGGAAGGGATGTGGGAAAACTGGGACATTAATGCATTGTTGGTGAAGTTTTGAACTGAGCCAAACCATTCTGGACAGCAATTTGAAACGATGCCCAAAAGATTACAAAACTATGCATATCATCATATATACCAGATCTGAATATTTTGAGTCTGTATCCTAAGGAAATCATAAACGAGGATAAAGGACCCACATATACAAAAATGTCTGTAGCAGCTCTTTTTGTGGTGGCAAAGAATTGAATGACTAAATGAGTTATGTTGTATGAAAGTAATGGAATATTACTATTCTATAAAAAAAAGATGGACAAGCTAATTTTAGAAAGGCTTGCAAAGATTTATATGAACTAATGTTAAGTGAAACAAGCAAAACCAGGATTAGATTGTTGAGAATAACAGCAAGATTGTGTGACGATCAGCTGAAAAAGACTTAGTTCTTTTCAGCACTTCAGTGATCCAAGGTAATCCCAATAAACTTTGAATAGAAAATGCCATCTGCATCCAGAGGGAGAATTATGGGGAATGAAAGTAAATCAACATGTAGCATATTCATATTTTTTCCTTCTTTCCCCCCCCCCCTCTCATGGTTTTTCTTTTTTATTCTGATTTTTCTCTCCCAACATGGTTCATAAAGAAATGTGTATTTAAAATTGTTGTGTGTGTATAATCATAAAAAACAATTGAAATTATATATTTTTTAAAACAACATAACATTTTCTTGATAAATGAATAAGGGAGCTTTCTTTTTTTTTAGTTTTAATTTTGTGATTTTTTAAATTAATTTTATAATTATAACATTTTCTTTGACAATACATATGCATAGGTATTTTCTTTTTACATTATCCCTTGTATTCCCTTCTGTTCCGAGTTTTTCCCCTCCTTCCCTCCACCCCCTCCCCTAGATGGCAGGCATTCCCATACATATTAAATATCTTATAGTATATCCTAGGTGCAATATATATGTGCAGAACCGAATTTTGTTGTTGTTGTTGTTGTTGCAAAGGAAGGATCGTATTCACAAGGTAAGAATAATCTGGGAAGAGAAACAAAACAAAACAAAACAAAACAAAACAAAACAAAACAAAACAAAACAAAACAAAACAAAACAAAAAATCAATGCTCACAGTTAACACTCATTTCCCAGTGTTCCTTTTCTGGATGTAGCTGATTCTGTCCATCATTGATCAATTGGAATTGGATTAGCTCTTCTCTATGTTGAAGATATCCACTTCCATCAGAGTACATCCACATACAGTATCATTGTTGAAGTGTATAATGATCCCCTCGTTCTGCTCTTTTCACACAGCATCAGTTGATGTAAGTCTCTCCAAGCCTCTCTGCCTTCCTCCTGTTGATCATTTCTTACAGAACAATAATATTCCATAACATTCATATACCATAATTTATCCAACCATTCTCCAATGGACATCCATTCATTTTCCAATTTCTAGCCACTATGAAAAGGGCTGCCACAAACATTTTGGCACATACAGGTCCCTTTCCCTTCTTTAGTATTTCCTTGGGATATAAGCCCAGTAGTAGTATGGCTGGGTCAAAGGGCATGCGCATTTGATAATTTTTTGGGCATAATTCCAGATTGCTCTCCAGAATGGTTGGATTCTTTCACAACTCCACCAACAATGCATCAGTGTCCCAGTTTTCCCACATCCCCTCCAACATTCATCATGATTTGTTCCTGTCATCTTAGCCAATCTGACAGGTGTGTAATGATATCTCAGAGTTGTCTTAATTTGCATTTCTCTGATCAGTAGTGATTTGGAACACTCTTTCATATGAGTGGAAATAGTTTTAATTTCATCATCTGAAAATTGTCTAGTCACATCCTTTCACCATTTATCAATTGGAGAATGGCTTGATTTCTTATAAATTAAAGTCAATTCTCTGTATATTTTGGAAATGAGACCTTTATCAGAACCTTTAATTGTAAAAATGTTTTCCCAATTTGTTACTTCCCTTCTAATCTTGTTTGCATTAGTTTTGTTTGTGCAGAAACTTTTTAATTTGGTGTAATCAAAATTTTCTATTTTGTGATCAATAATGGTCTCTAGTTCTCCCTTGGACACAAACTCCTTCCTCCTACATAAGTCTGAGAGGTAAACCATCCCATGCTTCTCCAATTTATTTATGATTTCGTTCTTTATGCCTAAATCTTGGACCCATTTTGATCTTATCTTAGTATGTGGTGTTAAATGTGGGTCCATGCCTAGTTTCTGCCATACTAATTTCCAGTTTTCCCAGCAGTTTTTGTCAAATAATGAATTCTTATCCCAAAATTTGGGATCTTTGGGTTTGTCAAACACTAGATTGCTATTTTTATTCACTATCTTGCCCTGTGAACCTAACCTATGTCACTGATCAACTAGTCTATTTCTTAGCCAATACCAAATGGTTTTGATGACTGTTGCTTTATAATATAGTTCTAGATCAGGTATAGCTAGACCACCTTCATTTAATTTTTTTTTTCATTACTTCCCTTGAAATTCTCGACCTTTTGTTTTTCCATATGAATTCTGTTGTTATTTTTTCTAGGTCATTAAAATATTTTCTTGGGAGTCTGATTCGTATAGCACTAAATAAATAGATTAGTTTAGGGAGTATTGTCATCTTAATTATATTCGCTTGGCCTATCCAAGAGCACTGAAGGTCTTTCCAATTATTTAAATCTGACTTTATTTTTGTGGCAAGTGCTTTGTAATTTTGCTCATATAATTCCTGACTCTCCTTTGGTAGATATATTCCCAAATATTTTATACTATCGACCGTTATTTTGAATGGAATTTCTCTTTGTATCTCTTGCTGTTGGATTGTGTTGGTAATGTATAAAAATGCTGAGGATTTATGTGGATTTATTTTGTATCCTGCAATTTTGCTAAAATTCTGAATTATTTCTAATAGCTTTTTAGCAGAGCTTTGGGGTTCTCTAAGTATACCATCATGTCATCTGCGAAAAGTGATAATTTGATTTCCTCATTTCCTACTCTAATTCCTTGAATCTCTTTCTCGGCTCTTATTGCCAAGGCTAGAGTTTCTAGTACTATATTGAATAGTAATGGGGATAGTGGGCAACCTTATTTCACTCCTGATCTTACAGGGAAAGGTTCTAGTTTATTGCCATTATATATGATGTTTACTGAAGGTTTTAAATATATGCTCGCTATTATTTTAAGGAATAGTCCATTTATTCCTATACTCTCCAGCGTTTTTAGTAGGAATCGATGTTGGATTTTATCAAATGCTTTTTCTGCATCTATTGAGATGATTATATGGTTTTTATTAATTTGATTATTAATATGGTCAATTATACTAATAGTTTTCCTAATATTAAACCAGCCCTGCATTCCTGGTATAAATCCCACTTGGTCATAGTGTGTTATCCTGGGGATGATTTTCTGAAGTCTTTTGGCTAATATCTTATTTAAGATTTTAGCATCAATATTCATTAAGGAAATTGGTCTATAGTTTTCTTTCTCAGTTTTCAATCTACCTGGTTTAGGTATCAGTACCATGTCTGTGTCATAAAAGGAATTTGGTAGGACTCCTTCAATCCCTATTTTTTCAAATATTTTATATAGCATTGTTGTTAGTTGTTCTTTAAATGTTTGGTAGAATTCACATGTAAATCCATCTGGTCCTGGGGACTTTTTCTTAGGAAGTTGGTTAATAGCTTGTTCTATTTCTTTTTCTGAGATGGGACTATTTAGACTACTTACTTCTTCCTCTGTTAATCTGGGCAAGCTATATTTTTGAAGGTATTCTTCCACTTCATTTAAGTTATCGAATTTATTGGCATAAAGTTGATCAAAGTAGCTCCTAACTATTGTTCTAATTTCCTCTTCATTAGTGGTGAGTTCTCCCTTTTCATTTTCAAGACTAACAATTTGCTTTTTCTCTTTCCTTTTTTTAATCAGGTTTACTAAGGGTTTGTCTATTTTATTGTTTTTTTCATAGAACCAACTCTTAGTTTTATTAATTAATTCAATAGTTTTTGTTTTTTTTTTTACTTTCAATTTTATTAATCTCACCTTTTATTTTTTGAATTTCGAGTTTTATGTTTGTCTGGGGGTTTTTAATTTGTTCCTTTTAAGATTATTTAGTTTCCAAATAGTTTTTGGTCTATTTTCCCCTGGCTTTTTATTAAAGGTAATTTTGATTGCATTGTGGTCTGAAAAGGATGCATTTACTATTTCTGCCTTACTGCATTCAATTCTGATGTTTTTATGCCCTAGTATATGATCAATTTTTGTATAGGTTCCATGAACTGCTGAGAAGAAAGTGTACTCCTTTATGTCTCCATTTAGCTTTCACCAGAGATCTATCATATCAAACTTTTCTAGTATTCTATTTACCTCTTTGACTTCTTTCTTATTTATTTTGTGGTTTGATTTATCTAATTCTGAGAGTGCAAGGTTGAGATCTCCCACTATTATAGTTTTGCTGTCTATTTCTTCTTGCAGCTCTCTTAATTTCTCTTTTAAGAATTTAGATGCTGCACCACTTGGTGCTTATATGTTTAATATTGATACTGCTTCATTATTGATGCTACCCTTTAGCAGGATATAATGCCCTTCCTTATCTCTTTTAATTAGATCAATTTTTGTTTTTGCTTGATCTGAGATGAGGATGGCTACCCCTGCTTTTTTGGCTTTGCCTGAAGCATAGTAGATTCTGCTCCACCCTTTTACTTTTAGTTTGAATGTATCACCCTGTTTCAGGTGTGTTTCCTGTAAACAACATATAGTAGGATTCTGACTTTTAATCCAGTCTGCTAACTGCTTCCTCTCATAAGGGAGCTTTCAATTTCAATTTCATGGTAAGCTGGAAGATTAACTTTCTAATGGGTAAATAAAGAAATATTTATGGAGACATTGGGGAAATATATATTGCATAAAATAGCAGAGTAGAAGGAGAATTTGGAGTGAGAATTGGGAGTATGGAATATGGATGACATGTGGAAATGATTAAAATGTGGGAACAACCTTGATGTTGGATCAAGACATTCAAATGGTGCAACTGCTATTAATGGTTCATTTGTTCAACCATTAAAGTCCTATGTGATCTGAGTTCAGACTGGAGAAATACAGGTCGGTTTCTGTCTGTAAGCTAATTTCTCCCAGTATGAAAGACAAGAGAAGTAAGGCCAACATCCCCAATGAGCCCTAGAATCAACATATGAATATATCTCAACATCCTAATTCAGTCTTTACTATCCCAAGAACAGGACTGTTAAGATGGCAGAGTTGGTAATTGTGTAAAGCTATCTCACTTCCCATATAAGCTATCCCAAAATCTTTTCCTCTTAAAATCCTTCAACTCTCTACTCCCTCCCTCTAATTCTCTCAGCTGAGGGTCTTGTCTCGTAAGAAGAGAAAAAGAATCTATTTGGTGTGACCACTTTTATTCTCTTTATTTCAGAACTTCTTGATACAAAGTGATACAACTTCCAAATCTCTTTTTGTTTCCTCAATTTCTGAAAATAAGGTGTTTTTTCTTCTTCCCAAGGGCTATCCTTCTACATGTAAACTTGATCCCATCTCCTCCTATCTCCATTAACAGATAGTAACTGAAGTTGTTGTCTATTGAAATCCTTCTTAATTACAATAATCCTTCTCTCTCAAATAACTTTTCCCTATCAACTGGTTTCCTTCCTTAGTGCCTTCAAATATACCCAGGTTTTTTTTCCTCATCCAGATGAAACCTCCACTAGACTAAAATATTCCCTCATTATCACCTAAACTTCTTGGGGAAATATTTATATATTTGATGTTTCATCTCCTTCATACCTCAACTCTTTGCAGCTTCTCTTTCCATCTCATCACTCTACAAAGAATAGTTTGATGTATAAAGATCAAATCCATGATCTTTTCTCATTTCTAATTCTTATCAGACTATCAACTTTATTTGATACTCAACCACCTTTACTTTTTTCTTCCTAGACATT
Source organism: Sminthopsis crassicaudata (assembly GCF_048593235.1). Lineage (NCBI taxonomy): Eukaryota > Metazoa > Chordata > Mammalia > Dasyuromorphia > Dasyuridae > Sminthopsis > Sminthopsis crassicaudata. The sequence goes on along the minus strand of NC_133618.1, from coordinate 643,089,605 downwards.
ATTTGTTTTTGCTTATTGTTTTTTTTTTTTCATTTTTTGATACTTTTCTTTCATCTTTTACATCTCCAATCAATACTTCTCAGTATTCCTTCCTGACTTGATATCTATACGAGGCCTTATAATGTATGTTTCCTGAGGATATGTACTAAGCTTACTTTTCTTATATCTTTATATTTTCTTTCTCTCTTAGTAATGTCAACAGCTCTTATTCATTTAACCATTATTTGCAAATGTACACATCTCACTCAGCCCTGTCTTTGCCTTGAAATTCATTTCTGTTTACCAGTTTTCTATTGTTCATTTAAAATTAGATGAAGAAGAAACATCATAAATTATATATGTCAAAAATGAATTAATTACCCCCTCCCCCAAAGTGTCCTTCCTTGACAAACTTTCCCTTTTATGGTTTAAGGTATCACTATTCTTCTAGTTCCCCGTTCTTAATCTCAGAATTATTCTGGATTCCTCAGTCTCTCTCTTTCTATATATATTCAATTACCCAGTCATCAACTTTTATTTTCACAAAATTTTTTCACATCCAACTCATGATGGGGTGAGCTATGCTTGAGATAAAGCATCAAATATCTGAATTTTCCCCCCAGAAAGTTTAGCTGAGAAATAACATTGGGAAAAATAGATTTCAATTCAACATTCAAAAACATCACATTAATGTTAGTTTTCAAAAGCTTTATTTTTTTTTAATATTTGACAATTGTGAGGAACAAATTATATAATATTTAAAAAATACTTATTAACAGCATCTGACACATAATGACTGTTTAAGAAATATTCTCTTCCTTTTTCCTTGGAAAATAACTTGCCTATTTAAAGGGGATAACAGCAGTATTCCTATATATCTTGTTTTATATGAATATGGATGCCTTCTCTATGAGCTAAATTATAAATATCTTCAGATTAAGGACTGCATCTTAATCTTGTATTCTTCTCTCTAGCCCTTTGTATGTGTGGGGCCAAGAACAAGCCTGGCTAGGAATTTTGGCTTGGAACTTTCCATGGAACAGGTATGAAAATCTTAGGTTCATTAATGTGCAATCAAAAGCAAAACTGGACTTTATACTCAGCCAGAGATTGAATTACTACCAGGTAGCATACTATATAGATCCAAGTACAAAAAATAAGTCTAAGGTCCAGAGATATATGCCACCAGTTTGTGAACATCAAGAAGCATTAGCATATGGAATCAAGGGTCAGGAAAAATATTCAACAGCTGGATAGATCAGTTATGGTACTGTATATCAACATTAACTATTGATATATTTTATTTTTTAAGAAACATATTTGGGGATATTTAAGCCAAATACTCACAGATAATCTCATTTTTACTGATTTTCTGTAGTAATTTTAGTATTTAATAAAAGTTTTATTTCATTTTGAAAATTCATCAATAATAAAATAATATAATATTTTTATTATAAAAGTGGCTCATATGTATATACCAAATTAAGATTTGCAAAGCAGACCTTAAATACATTATCTCATTGTATTTTTGCAAATACCTGCCAGTTAAGTGATACATATATTATTTTCCTCATCTTACAAATGAGGAAACCAAAGCTGAGGCATTAAATTATTTGTCCAGGGTCAGAGTAAGTAATAGAGAGCCACATTTAATTGGGTAAAATCCAGAATCAGCCTGAAAGAAGAATAACTCTCTCTCTCTCTCTCTCTCTCTCTCTCTCTCTCTCTCTCTCTCTCTCTCTCTCTCTCTCTCTCTCTCTCTCTCTCTCTCTCTCTTCAGAGGACTCAATCATTAGGTTCTAAACCAGTAGTAGAAAAGTAAAACAAAATATATAGATATAAAGAAGTTGTTCTATCTGTGGTGGTTCATGTTCATCATAAAGTCAATTTTAATGCAAATTCTTTTCACATCCATGGGAAAATAAAAACCACCAATTAAAACCAATTAATAAAAATAAAAACCAATGGCAATAAAAACCAATTAATAAACACTCTTTCAGTGCATTCCTTATTAGACTTCTAAATCTACATACATACATAAAGAGAGAGAGTATTCAGAGTTGCTATTAAATCATCTCTGATGGCATAAATCATGAAAAGGTATTAGTGATACAGGAAATCAATCTTCAAACATTTATTATTTATCTAAATGTTCCTGGAGCAATACTTGACACTAGAGATACATATGATCTTTATTGTTAAGTAGCCTATATTCCATCAGAGGAAACAACATATACATATATAGGTCTACACAAAATTAATACAAGATGGCTAAATGCTAGGCCATAAGTGAGAAAGACACTGGCATTTGGGGTAATCTGGAAAGGCTTCATGTAGAATGTAGTGCCTAAGCTGCATCTTGGGGGAAAAAAAAAGATATCTATGAGCCCAAGTTTAGGTGAGAATATAGCATATTCTAGGCTGTATTCATAGCATAAACTCATCCCTAGTGAAGAAGTGAACAGTTGGTAAATAGCACTTTGTACCATGCTCAGAGTTTAGAGCTTTCCCAGGGTAATTCACAAATGGAATGAGAAATCCAATCATTTATGTACAAAAAGGCATTCAAAGAAATTTTGCTTCTCCACTACAATAAATGCTCACCTACTTCCTTTTTTCCATCCCAAAATACTATTATATACTGTTTAAGTGTAAAGTTTTGAGGGCTCATTACCAGTTGACAGCAAATGAAAATTTTGCTTCTCCCTTCTTTTATCTGCTAGCTGCAGTAAAATTTAGAATGGAAAAATAATCCTAGTGTATTGCTTGGCATTATTAGAAGTTGCTACTTCTTTCCCACCTTCACAACTCTGCAACATTAAACTCTTTGATATGTTAATACTGAGTCACCTATGTAGTCTGACCAGACTTGTCCAGCCCTTTCTTTTTTACCTTGCTTCCATTCATCGTGAAAGGGGGAAGTATTATAAAGAATGAGCATCATGAAAAGGGTGAACAAATTCATTTGATTTTTTTTTCAAAATATGGAGTCACATGTTATATACCCAGACTCATTGTAAAATTAAATGATAATAAAATTCTTAGTGTCCAAAATGTACTTGTTCTTAGAACCAGAAAAATTGCATTTAAGAAATACAATTTGTTAAAAGTTTTCTTTTAAAGGCAAAAACAAACAAACAAACAAAAAAAGATACAGAAGCCAAGCAAAATAAACATTTAATCATGAAAATTGTTTTTTTTTGGGGGGTTGCCCTGTGTGTTCCCCTGGGAGAATCCTAACATCTGTATATGTTGCAAAAGATCAGAGGTCCAAGCATATATTAATTCAATTGTGCTAATGTCCTCCAAATTTATAGGATGAGCAAAACCTAGACTTATAGGAACTAAAATTACCACCACTTCAAATAGGATATTTTTGAAGAAGGTTACAAATCTCATGGTGTGTAACAACATGAAAAGTCTTGGTCATAAATACTATTTTGAGGAATAGAAGACCAGCATATATAATTTTGTTCCCTATCATTTAAAAAAATAAAGTTATCTTTTAATTATTTGTTTTTAGATAGTATAATTTTAATATATGTATGGAAATAACATTTGTTTAAAGAATATGTCAATAAATATTCTGCAAATTCTCACCAAATTTAATGTACTGTTCTAAAGTATATTTTGTAGAAAATACAGTGATGGATGATATAAGTTCCCTTCCCAAAAGGAGTTTACAATTGATTGTGACAAATAAGGTATTTACATAGATAATTACATATTGGGAAATATGAAAGTATAAATAGTTTGTATAAGAACAAAGTCAAGTAACTTGTTTTCAAAAGAACAAGGTATGACTTCCTGCTACAGAGCTAAGGAAAATGTTTGTCAAAGAAGGAAAATCTGAGCAAGTCTTATGAAAAATTTGTAAGAATTGGACAGGTCGATTTGAGGGAATTCAGAGAGGATATAAACATATTTAACACTGATTCCTCAGGCTTTCTTATTGATTCTGAACAATATATAGAATAGGACAAACTTCTATTTTCTTAACACAACCCAATGAGATGACAAAAATCTGTGTGACCTTTCAAAGGTATTAATAAAAGAACTACAAACCAGTTTTTATTATTTTGCTCATAGTGTATAATTCATATGGGCCAGAAAGAGCTTGGTTCAAATCCTGCCTGACAGACATATTAACTATTTGATCTTGAGTAAGTCATCTTGCAGATAAACCTTGGTTTGCTTAGCTCTAAAAAGAGTTAATCATCTTTACTGCTTACTTCATAAGCTTTTTAAAGCTCAAAAGACAAAGTGTTTTCCAGCTTAGTTATGTTATAACCTTATATTATGAAAAAATTCCTTATTTTTCAATTATATTAATAGTAAGGGAAATCTAATTTTTGAAGTTAATAATAGGTTTTTTGTTTTGTTGTCCCATTAGATCTCTTGTTGAAGGATTCTAATATTTCATTTGATAAAGAATTACTTTGAATTTCTGTAAAATATTGCATCCATTTAGTTTGCCAAATAATAGTCAAGGAAGCAGGCTGAGTAGAGTGATAAGGTATAATCAGGGGATAAGAAGGCCAGGTGGTTTGAATAAATGAATATCTTGTAAGTATAAGGATGTTCACAGGTTCAAATGCTTCTCTCTGTAAAGGCCTCTCCACATTCCCTGTTCAGCAACCTCTCCATGGCCTGAGTAAATCTATGAAGGTGCTGGCTCAGAAATGAATGAGATTTTAAATATCTTTGTTGTTCATGACATCATAACAAGACACTTATAACAAGAGTTAAGCTTAAGACTACCTTCAAATTAATTTTAAGTGAAAGTCTCACTTCAAATGTAAAAATAGCATTTTGCCATTATCTAGCCCCTCAGAAACCTAAGTTGTAAAGAGCTTTTGTTGTATATTAGTAAAGTATGGTGTGGTTTGTATGTACATGTGTGTGTGTGTGTGTGTGTGTGTGTGTGTGTGTGTGTGTGTGTGTGTGTGCATGTGTGCATTTATGTTAGGAAAGGAACTGGGGGGTGAGGAGAAGAAGCGATCCTTGATGTGCCACAATTTCAGCTTTTAGTTTCTCATATCCATCCAGCTAATTGCTAATCTACTGGCATTCATTAGTTAAACTACAGATATATTATTCTGTAATAGAAAATAATTGTTCTTTAGACTTACAAGAACATTCTACGTGCATTTTTATATTATAATTAGGATAAGAGAATTAAAATCTGAAAAACAAAAACAAAAACAAAAACAAACAAACAAACAAAAAAACAAACAAAGATAATTTCTGGTCTATTCCTTTCCTTTTACACATGAGCAAACTGAGTCCCAGAGAGGCTAAACATGATTTTGGATAGAGTGCTGGATTTTGAACCATTAAAAATAAAATTGAAATACTATCTCTGATAATTACTGCTATTATGACTGCGAGCAGGTTATTTAATATGTCAGCCTCATCTTCCTTCTCTGTAAAGGAAAACAAGAGGAAGAAGAGAACATTTCCAGCGAGGGGATGAAGAAAGGCATTTGAGCTCAGATCTGACAGAAAATAAGGATTCCTAGAAGCAGCAACAAATATGGACTGGGCTATGTTCTAGGGATAGAAAACAGACATAAAATGAGAGTTTCTGCTCTCAAGAAGCTTGCATTCTCCTGAGTTTGGAGTAAGCAGATAACAGCATGTTTGCATATAAATATATTCATGGACAAAAGTGACTTTAAAATTTCCAATAGAAAGTAACTAAGTTGATCTCATCAGTTCTCAAAGATAAAAAGATCACCTCTATTCTGCCTGTAAAAAAGACTTCCAGATCAACTCCTCTCTCTCTCTCCGCCCTCCTACTCTCTCTCTCTCTCTCTCTCTCTCTCTCTCTCTCTCTCTCTCTCTCTCTCTCTCTCTCTCTCTCTCTCTCTCTCTCTCTCTCTCTTTCTCTCTTTCTCTTTCTCTCTCTTTCTTTCTCTTATGCATGTATATATTATAAATGTATATTTCACATATAATATATATATATACACATAGAGTTTCTCTGTCTCTTATGTCATACACACACACAGACACACACACACACACACACACACACACACACACACACACACACACATATACACACTGCAGATAGACAGATCTTTTTTTAACTCTGTTTCCTTACCTCCAGACTTTAAAATTAGCAGTTGAGGAAGTAAAGAGGAGGGAACCCAAAGCAAATATTTGAGGGAAAGCTTCCACTTTAAGTGAAAAAAGGCGATTAGGGTTGATGATCTATAATAGGGATATGATGCCCAGATTCTTGTTGCAGAGGCATAATTGGGCCAATTCAAATGGAGGTTGGGAATTGGAGATCCTAATGTTGCTCTATGCCTTGGACCTACCTCCACAGGCAATCACAGGGCAGGGTATGGATAGATTCTTACACATGCAGAATTGTTGGATCACCTTATCCCAGGGATGGTATTACTAAGGAAGGAGTAAGGTTTAGCATCTGTAGCACATCAAATGCCTTAGAAAATCTTATTATTAAAGTAAGAGAAAGTGTACTCTTTCCTAACTTTGCTTTGGATCATAATGTTTGGATCAGTATACATATTTATTTTTAGGACACACACATCCACATAAAGAAAAATATGCATACATAGATATGAATTCATATTATATATGTCTATATATGTAAGTATACTTATATGTATATAGAGAAAGAAATGCACATGCATGATGGAGCTGTTTTGTCATTGGAAACATCTCATATATATATATATATATTATTCTATATATCTGTACATATACATATGTGTGTATATATAAATATATATATATATATGTGTGTGTGTGGGTGGGTGGGTGGGTGGTGTGGGTGTGGGTGTATATATCACAATTCTATTTTCAGCAGTTCTTTGGCATAGTGGATAAGGCCTGGGAAATTGAGAGACACTCATAGAACTTAATTAAAGGAATCTATTGGTATGAGCTAGATTCAAATCCTACCTCTGACACTTAATGGTTTTGTTATCCAGGGCATTTTTTTTTCCAGGACAGTTATTTAATATCTCTGATGATCAGTTTCTTCATTTGCCAAGTAGGACTAATAGTGCAAGTGGCACCTCTCTCATGCAGTTGTCAAGAATGTTCTGCAAAATTTAAGGTCATATAGATGAATTCTTATAATATGCTGTTAGTAAATAACTGGTTTGGAGTAGCAACCCTTTTCAAAGATACATGCTTATGATATTTAGGCAGATCAAATTATATCAGGCTTTTCCTGTATGTAGCAATATGTAGAACATTTCAGAAATTTATGACATTTCTGAGTAACAAAGGCTGTGGTATAACAAGCATAAGAGTCTACTTTCCTTTTTCCATATTGAGATTACAGTGATTTTTTTTCTTGATAAAACATGGATAATACCTTTATCTTTAATAATGCCCAAACCTTTGTCATATAATTGAATCTTAGAGAGTTTGAAATAAATTGTGAATTGAATATTGATGCCATATTTTCCACTCAACCCCAACTCCTGGTTTGTTTCCAATTAATATTTTTGCACTCTATTTTTTTAAACATGGCATGTGTTTCAATTTGGACTCTTTAAACTTGCTGCTATTTCAAAATCCTTTGATCCCTGTGGATGTTACTATGGAAACTGCCATGAGACAAGCTGCAAAAATAACAGGAAAGAGAATTGAGTGAGCATTTTCTTTCAGTAATTTTTTTTTTATTTTCATTTTCTAAAGTCCATACAAACGATAGAGAAATATTTAAGGATAATTTTCAAAGTTTGGTGATGAATGATGGACAAAACTTACAATTCCAATATCAAGCAAAATAGCAGACATGACCAAAATGTTAAACTTCATGTATCCATTATCTTATATGCTAAATATTTGAAGTGTCAAATCCTAATTGTATGATTTCTTAGTGAAATCAAGATTAGTTAGTAAGAGGTAAAATGATGGAGCAAATAGAGCACTGGTTATGGTCTTTGGGAATGGCTGAGGTTAAATCCTATTTCCATAATGACCTAGTTTTATGATGCTGGAATAGTTACATATAGTCTCTGTATCACAGTCACCTCATCTACAAATTGGGAGTAAAACTAAGTTCACAAAACTTTGTGAAACATAAAAGATGATAGAAAAATATAGATATAAGCACTCATTCACAAGAATAGGAGAAATAGTTATAAAATATATGGCTACAGAATTAATTTAAAGTTTGATTATCATGTTCCTAGGAATGAGTTCTTTGGTATTAATTGATCAGTCCTGAATTTAAAGAGTTCATAATCTTAAAACAAGAAAACATGTTGTTAACTAATTTAAAATTAGTCTGAATGTAGAGAAGTAGATTAATAATTGAATCATTGATTTTTAGGGATGAATGTGTTCTTAGACATTATGTTGCCCAAATGATGATTAAATATGTAAGATTTGCAGATTTGAAAAGGAATCTAAAAGTCACTTCCTGAGCTGTCCCTTGAAAGATATGAAAGGAGTTTATGAAATGTAGGTGACAGTGAAATGTATTCCAGGCAAGCAGGTGAGTCTTTACAAAAGTATGGAAATGTAGCAATTTGAGTTTGAAAAGAAACAATCAGGTTAGCTTGGTTTAAAAAAACAAAACAAAACAAAACAAAACAAAAAAAAAAAAAAACACAAAAAAAGTTTTCTTTTCTTCCATGCCATAGTTATTGGAATATGTTTCATACAAACTTTATGGCTTGGGAATGGCTCTCAAAAAGCTTAAGATAAGTGGGAAATAACAGGCCCAGCAATATAAACTGGGATAGCAAGAAGAGTGTGATAAGTAAAAGGAAGACAGCAAGTAAAGTGTGCTGATAAATTTTAATTAGAAAAATCACTTTAAGATGGAAGACAAAATTAATTTATCATCTGAATTGGGCCTTGAAGGAAGAAGCCTTCAAAAATGGAGACGAAAGGTGGCAGAGATCAGGGAAAGGGGAGTTCATTCTAATTTTGGCCAAAAACATGGTGAATGGGAAATAGAGCATTGAAAGAATCAGTTCAGGTCAGCTTATAAGAGCTGATTGTTAAACTTTTAACATTAGTATTTACATAGAAATCAGCAAACACTATGAATCAGAATTTGAACTGTTTTTTATTGCTTTTTAAACTTAAGAAAGTGATGGAGAAAACGTTGCTACAGAATAAACTTTAAAGTGTGCCATGATTTATAGAGTACTAGATGTTAAATATTTACTAGCACACTTTGAGTATAAGTCAATTTTTTGGAACACAAAGTACATTAAGTGACAAGTATTGGATGAGGCAAGAAATGTAGACAAATTGTAAAGTATTTTCAATCAAATACGTATGTTTTATGTGTATATATATATGTATGTATACAATCATGTGTCTCTATAAATACATATTTTAATGTATATATATATAAACTACATGCATGTATATAAAGCACACACACATGAGTGTGTGTGCGTGTATATATATAAACGCATTCACAAATATACATATTCAAATTTGCATCTTTTGTTTAGAATAGGAGAAGAGCCTATGAAAAAATCTAGGTACAATGTTAATCTTTAATTGTGATATTCCTGGAAGTTGGAATTTGCATGGATTCCTAATGGCAAAATCCTTGTGAATAAGTCAGTGGTACTAAATCAAACTCTTCATACTCTTAGAGCAAGAAAGACTTTCTATTTGTAGCATGTGTGTATAAAGAATGCTTATATACATATATACATATATATGTATACATATATGTATATATAATATATATACACACATACATATCTATATTTCTCTAATATCTATTAACCTACCTACCGGTTTATATATACTTTTTTTTTCCTTTTTGTGATGGAGGAAAAGGTGATTCTAGTTTCCCAAATTCAGGTACTAAAATCTTAAAATCCATTGCACCTTATACAGGACTTGTGGTCTGTCTGATTTAGTTATATTTTCCAAAACCTTCTATGTTAGTGTTGAAAAAACAGGGTTTCTTTGCTTGAAAACAGTCACAGAATTTCAATTTAATTTCTATAAATGAATGCTAACCAATTTCAGAAAATAATCTATGCAATAGATTGTAATTGACTTCATATTCAAATAACATCTAAAATATTAACAGCTTGAGCCGCTGCATATTTTCTGCTTAAGTTCACATCATTTGGAACTTCCTCTATGAAATGTGAGCATAAAATTATTATGAATTATATCATAGGAATGGATTCCTGGAGATGCTGGGTTCAAACTAAGGTAACCATTTTTCAGTGGTCCCATCATGAATCCTATAAATTCACTGACTTTGCATTGTGGACATAAACCTATAATGAAATGGCAGCATAATATGTAATACTTTTTTATGTGACAATAAGCCTGACGTTGCTATTAAAGTGTGTGTTTTGAATTGTATCACAGTGGATGTTCTCTGAGGTCATCAGTCTGTCACCTGCTCTGTCTCATGATTGGAGAATGTCAGGCTAGGACAAGGGGTCAGTCTGTAGCAAAGAAAAAGAGAAAAACTAACTAGACCATAAGGACCCTGATCTCTTTACATTGACCTCATTAATACCATGACCTTTCCTTGTGACTTGAACTTATCTCCAGAAATTAGAACTAGTTTAAAGATTAGATCATTTTTAGCATGATTGCTTAAAAAGCATAAGCGGAAAATGAATTACCTGTTTATAATTTATAAAACACCCTCATACAAATTGATAATGATGTATGTTTGAATAATTCAAGAAACAGGATGTCAATAGCTTTAAGCATCAGGCATCAAGAGAGTTTTTGCTTTTGAATATTAATTTACCTAAATTAGGATATTAGGGCATCTGGGATGAGAAGCACATACAAATATAGGTAGGATTCTTGAAGGACGTTGCAATCAGAAAGAGAGGATGCTGATCTTTACCTTCAAAGGCTTAGCAAGAAAGCTTGGTTTACTGGAAAGAGCACTAGAGATATAGAAATAGCCTGGAGTTGCAATCTCATCCCCATTACTTACTAGCTGAATGACACTAGTGGGCAAGTATCTATAACTTTCTGAGTTTCAGTGTCCTCTTCTGTAAATACTGTTTACCTCCTGGGCTTGTTGTGAAAAAAGCACTTTGCAAATTGTCAAGTGTTTTATAAATGTGAGCTGTTATTATTCTGACTGTCTGTTATGGGATACTGTGAGGCTGACTCCAGCTCTGAATGTTCATAGAGAAAGGTAAATGAATTGAAAAAACAATTACTTTGAAAGATTCTGGGAAAATCAGATGCTGAGAATAATGTTCAGTTTGTTTCATAGCGTATAGCATGTGTATTTAACAACAAAATGAGATCCTCATAGAAAGTATTTTGGGAGTGGTCAATCAGATAAATGTGAGTGCATACCATAAATTTTGTGCCAGAAAAAGAGGCTAAAGGTTATTGTGTCATAAATCCAGAGCTGGAAAGGACCTCTGAGGTCATCTAATCTAACTTTTTCATTTGACAGGTAAGGAAACTATGATCCAGGGAAACTGAATGACCTACCCAAGATAATGCACCAGAGGCATGATTTGAAGCTGGATCTTTTGACACAAACAGTACTTTGCCAAATGTACATGCTGCATTTGGATACTCAGAACTACATATTTTTGTTGTTGTTTTTATAAAAAAAACACATTGGATTGGGAGTGAGGGCTCAATGCATACAAGGCCTAGTGAAGATGTACATTTTTTAGTTATGTATTTATGGGTAGAATGGAATAAGCCAGAGAAAAGGAGGTAATGGAAGAAGCAATGAGAGAAAAGATATGAATACAAAGCTAAAGAAGTTAGTGGAATGGAAAGATCACAATAAAGGCAAAAATGGAGGAGTTAGCCTTGGAAAGAATGTATCATTTTTTGTCCCTGAGGGGGAAAAAGTATGAAAGAAGAGGAAGGGAGGTGAAAAAAAGTTTTATTTTATTTAAAAAAAAAAGAATAATGAATTTGTCAAAACATATGAGAGTTTAGATCTGGATATTGTCATATTGTTAATCTGCATGATTTTGGCCAAGGCATTTACATTCTTTTATTAGTTTCCTATGTAAAGTAAGGAATTTAGACTATATTATCTCCTGTCCACTTCTGGTTTTAAATCGTGATCCGAGAAGGAGAAAATATTCAAGGATTCAGAGAAAGTCTAGAAATAAGAGGAGAGATGCTGAAGAAACTCATGGCACATGGTCTGGATCTCCATTAAAGCAGGGAATGGAGTCACTTGTAAAAGGTCAAGGAGATTATGGTTTTGGTCTGTGGAGATTTGAAATGGTTGCTGTGTGGCATTGTGTGGCAATGAATGAAAGAGTTCAAGCAATAATGATGTTATATGCCATGAATTCGTGAATACAATCAATTGGACTGGAAGACTTCTCTAGCTATAGCTCAGACAAAGGGTTAATAATGACAGTGTTGGAAGATGAACTATAGTTGAGGATTGCCATGACAAGTTTGTTAAACTGTTATCTTCCTTATCTGCCAACTGGCAGATTTTTTGCATGAATTTTTGTTTATTGGTGTGTGTGTTGGAAGGGGGAGGGTCTTTATCCATCCTGTAATCTCACACACACACACACACACACACACACACACACACACACACACACACACACACACACACACACACATTATAATTGTTTCTTAAAAATTCAACAACCATTTCTTAAGGAATCATTACATACAAGAGAAGAAATATTCCCTGTGGTGAATTTCATATTCAGTGGGGCTACTTTGGAATAACAGAACTTGGGTTCAAATTCCATCTCCACATTTACTAATTCTGTAATGTTGCACAAGTCTTTGAATTGCTATGGACCTCAGCTTCTTCATCTGTAAAATTAAGAGTTTTGATTGGATGGCTTCTTATGTCCTTTTGAATGATCTATAAATCTATGATCCTATAAGTATAAATAAAGAACAAAATATAGAAATTTGTTTGCTACCTAAACATTGGTAATTGTGGCAACATGAATATTTATTTAGGTTTAAATGACTGCTGAAAGTTACATAAAATTTTTAGAATGTTTTTATACTACTAAAGCATATTCTCTAGCAAAAAGATAGAATGTTTGGTGAGTCATTTAAAACATTTCCCTGAAAGTGGGTTTGGAGAACCTAAGAACACTCTCTTTAATTCTTAGTGGTCCCTATGTGGTACAGTCTATAGAGCATTGAATTTGGAATCAGAAAGAACTGAGTTCAGATGTGTCTTCAGACACTTTATTAACTATGTTACCATGGAGAATTCACTTAATCTCTATATGTGTAAATTACTCATCTGCAAAATGGAGATAATTAGGTATTACCTTCCTTCTATGGTTGTGGGAATAAAATGAGATAATATTTATAATGCTCTTTGCAAGCCATCATGATATGAATACTATCTTCATCATCTTCATCATTAGTCTGTATAGATAGCTTTGAAGTGTTAGCTACAGGTGTACGATGTTTTGAAAGACAAGAATAAATTGTAATCATAAGCAAGGAAAAGGGAAAGGGAAACTGAAGTTAATAAAAGTACAAAGATGTGTTACCTAAATAGTAACAAAACTTGAAAGTTGCAGCAGTATCTATGGACTGTCTAATGCCCCAAGTTGCTAGTTAGTTTTTAATTTCTGTCTAAATTCATATCAATGTATTTTCATTTATTTGTTCAAGGAGTATGCAAGCCTTCTGGAGAAAACAGCCTAAGCTGGGAATCAGTACAAATGTAACCTAATCCCAGCTCTGACCTTAACTAATTCCATAGCCTGGGCAGATTTACCCCATTGAGACTCAGTTTCCTCAATTGTAAAATGAAAGATTGGAATTCAATGATTTCTAATGTTTTGTTTTTTTTTCTATCTTGAAAATCCTTTGTTTCCATGAGTATTGTATGAATGACTTCTTCAGGATCTTAAAGTTAGTTGTTTGTCAAATATCCTAGGGAATTTCTAACAGCTGGGGCCAAAAGAAAAAGAAAACAAAAGCCTCTAATGATTAGTGGTGTCTTAAAGTGGAATAGTCAAAATCATGGAACTTCATCACCAGATATCCAAAGCTTAGTTTATAGATCACTTGGAGATATTGTCCTAACTCTTGAGATTGCATGATTCTATGAACTTGTTTAAGAAAGCAGCCTTCATTCTGCCCCCTTTTTGTGTAGGTGGGATCATAGAATCTTATATTCAATGCTGGAAAATGCCACAGAGGTCAAAGGATAATCACATTTTTTATTTGTTTGTTTATTTTTGTTTTTGTTTTTGTTTTGCTTTAGAAATGGAAGGGACTGCAAAGATCTTGTATTTACAGATAGGTAATGTACAATGTAGAGAGTTTATGACTTTCTAAAGGTCATATGGATAATAAGCTGTAGGGGAAGGATTCATATACAGGTTCTCTTGACTTAAAATAGAATATTTTCTCCCCCTTTCCCTGTGATGTAGAGTGGGGTGATGGGAAGTCATGGTCAGAAAACAAAATTTGCTGTGAAGATGAAAAGACAATCATATGTGGACATGGGCAAGGGGAAGAAGTAGTTAATAAGCATTTCTTTTGTAGAATATATGTATATGTGGTTTATATTAAATGTACAATAAAACCTCTGACAAAAATAACAATAACACTAATGATAACAACAACTCAATTACTTTGTACTACTACTATCAACATTTTATCAGTCAGTCAATAAGGATGGGTGCTTATCCAGGGCACACTTGATCTTCATGTAAAGATAAAGTTCCAGCCATATAGAAGCTTGTGATCAACTTGGGAAGAAAACATCTACACATTAACCAAATGGAAGATGAGTATAATGATCTACAATGTATTTAGAATCCCAACTCAGATACTTATCAGCTGTGTGATCCCAAGCAAGTAACTTAATTTCTCCATGTTTCATTCTTTCTATCTATAAAATGGAGATAACATTGACATTTGCCTCCAGGGGTGGTTGTGAGGATCAAATGAATTAACATGTCAAGTATCTTGCAAAATGTAAAACCTATATAACCATTACTTATTGAGTATAAGTAAATAAGTTTTCTAATATCATTGAGTATTTAGCAATTTAAATCTGTTAGGATTTTTTCAATTAAAATGAACAGTAGCTATATTCTGTATACATTATTTAGGAAAATATTTGATGTCAATGATAATCTATTTATTTAATTTTTTGGTTTGCAAAGAAACTGATTTAAAAAGTATCAAAGCAGTTATGGCCCAATCATCCAGAAAGCATCAAATGCTTTTGGATGGATCCTAAATATCCTTGTATCCCAATTAAAAGTTTAAAACTTTTGGAGCTAGACTAAAATTTTAGTGTATTACGGGAGTTTGGTCAATATATTGATTGCAACCTCCTCAGGCTTGTGATAATTAAGGACCATAAAATTACTATAGTATTTGTTCAGCAGATAATTCATAACTCTTATCTTTAAAGTATGATAATGTAGGCCTGGCTATTGTATTGAGCAAGCATCAAATCAATGGGAAATAAGAGTTAATTAAAATTGTATGAATTCATTTAAACCTACCCAGTGGAAACAGAGGACATGATTACAAGCCTAATCTTGGTTATCCAGCGAACAATGAGGGTCCCTTAATAATGTCAGATCTATTATAAATCAGAGACCTTTTCCAAAAATTTGACAAAGTCAAGAGCTTCTAAAAGTGTTCGAAAGCAAAGCACTGTATCTGGCATCTCAAAATACCATTAAAGCAACTGTATCCTAGGGAGTAATTGATTTATTTTATTTTTTCAGGGTCAAACACTGTGCTGTGAGTCAAATAGGCCTTCTATCTTTCATTTTCTCTACTGCATTTTAACTTGGAACTGGTAAAATTTTTGATAAATGCTATAAAAAGTTATACAAATATTTTTGATTGAATGGTGAACTTAAATACATACATGTGTACAAAAAACTACTAGCATATCAACACACATTTCAATATATACAGATGTATACATATATACATCTCTCTATATATGTAAATATATACTTTATATATACACTCACTTATATATGTATGTGATGTGAATATATATATATATATATATGAAATACATATATTTTATTTCCATTTCATAGGGTGCTTTACCTTCATTATTTTATTTGAGGTTCATAACAATTCTATAGAAACCTATGGAATGATATTATATATATGTATATATATATTATACACAGTATATATACATACATACATAGATATGTATATATGCATATATTCGAGTATTTATCTATGTATGTATGTATATGTTTATGTGTGTATATATATGTATATATGTACATATATATATATGTGTGTGTATATATATATGAATATGTATATACATATATATACATATTCATATATATGAGAAACAGGTTCTGAAAGGTCAAATGACTTGCTTTTAGTGATAGGATTTGAACCCAGGTCTTCACTTCAAGGATAAAACACTATTTCTCAAAAGCATCATGATTTATCATGTTTGATGTGCCTTGAATAACTCTGTGTTGAATTCATTTTATTATATTTATGCTTTAGGGCTATAGATATGGTTTTAATCCTTTAGCACCAATGTATGTATGACCAACTCTATGATGTATCAAATCTAAACTACCACTTTAGCAGTTGGATTATAACCCTTCCTATAGAGCTAGGAAGTCATACATAAGTTCCATTAGGAGGAACATATATAGGGGCAGCTAGGTGGAGCAGTGGATAGAGAATCAGCCCTGAATTCAGGAGGACCCAAGTTTAAATCTGGTCTCAGACACTTAACACTTCCTAGCTGTGTGACTCTGGGCAAGTCACTTAACTCCAGCCTCAGGCGGGGAAAAAAATCTAGGAATCTAGTCCTTTTCATTATATATGCTTGTATGCATACACATATCTACTTTCCAAGATTAGAAATAATATATTTGTGGATTGTTAATTTCTTGAGAGTGGGGTTTTTTGCCTTCTCAGTACCAAATCTAGTGATTTAAACATATAAGTACATACTTAACTGCTTGTTGAATTGAATTTGCTGAATATTTGTTGAATCCATTTTAGAAATTCATGCCTGTCTTCCCCTCTATGAACACATAAATACAATGAATACTAAGCAGAATCTAAAGTCAACAGTCCAGAAAAAAATAACATATTTAACACATTTGTTAATTGAGATATTTCTTTTCCATTTTAGTTTTCTGTCACTCATTGTCTAAAATATATATATATATATATATATATATATATATATATATATATTTTTTTTTTTTTTTTTTTTTTTTTTTTCTCTTTCCCTTGTGTCTTATATCTTAGCAACTGGGATCTGGACTCAGTAAATTCTTTTACCTACTTTTCTACTTTTGCCTACAAGAATTCTTTAATGTGACTCTTTCCAATAATGACAACCATAATTCCCTCATATTTTTATATCATGCCCCCCATGAAATGTTATATCTAAAAATAGATATTATTTTGTTCCAATCTGCCAGAGATGACACTGTGAATTTGAATAGGTTGGTCAATATAGGGCATGTAACTAGTACTCAGGACTATGCTTCAAACTTATTTGGTGATTGTGTTCTAGTCTAGCTTTCTAAAATTCAGAGGTTTTTTCCCCACAATTGAACAAGCTATAAATGTAGGGACCTTAATTAGGATTTCCAGGCACTGTTCCTTATCTAGCATGATCAATTAAAAAAAAAAAAACCAAGATCTTAGCTTTCATGATAGCTTAGACTTGCAAATCTATTCCATAATAATGGAATACTGTATATTAATATAATATATAATTAGTTATTTATGCCAAAATTATATTTATATGTAATATTTGTTATTATAATTAATATAATATAATAATAAATACTGAAAACACTACCAGTCACATAGTACAGATAATCCATGGCACCCAACGTAATTGAGAAGTTCAAGGTGAAATGTTACTGAAGTCTGTTTCAACTTCCAAACTCTGTGGTATATGTTATTATTTTTAATTACTATTTTGTTAAATTTTTGTTTTGTTAAATTAAGAAAAAAAATTAAAGAAAATGTTAATGAACACCTGCTACCTGTAGATCCCTGTTATAGGCATTGAGAATGATTTATTTTTTAATAGTTTTTTATTTAAAAAATATATGCAAAGATAGTTTTCAGCATTAACCTTTGCAAAACTTTGTGTTACAAAGTTTTCTCCTCTCTTCCACTCACCCCCTTTCCTAAACAGCAAGTAATCTAATAAATGTTAAAATATATGCAATTCTTCTATACATATTTCCTCATTTATAATGCTGTCCAAGAAAAATCAGATCAAAAAGAAAAAAATGAAAAAAAAATCAAGGAAACGACAAAAAAAAAAAAAAAAAACTATGAAAATATTATATTGTGATCCACATTCACTCCTATAGTCCTCTTTCTGGATGAAGATGGCTCTATCACAAGTCTATTGGAATTGGCCTGAATCACTTCATTGTTAAAATGAGTTACCTCCATCAGATTTGATCATCATGTGATCTTCTTGTTGATGTGTATAATGTTCTCTTGCTTCTACTTACTTGACTTGACATCAGTTCATGTGTCTCCACACTTTTCTGAAAACATCCTTCTGATGATCTAAAGTTCTGATAAAATGCTATCTCATGCTAATCACTATCTCATGGTGTTACACCTGCAAATGACTCTGTATGCTGTAGTGAAGTTAAAATGTCTTAATTTCAAATTATAGAATCATCCATTAGGCAGAGCACTATGGAGAATAAGATGTCAAATGCTGCTCCCACTGCCTCCATTTTTACAGGTTGTTTTAACTTATTTTGGTGGGTGACTCTGATTATAATTTAATGAGTAATACATTTACATATGTAAATGCCTTTCTCAAGAATGACCAGACACCATTTCTTACATCTGACTGGTAAATTAATTGCCCTATCTTTCCCCTTGTATTTTAATTGCTTGATTCCTTGGATTATTGCACCTTGTCTTTGGATTGGGCAGAAAACTGAAGGAGGTTTTGCAGTTTAAAATTCCCTTCCCCTTCTGTTTTGGCCTTGTTTCATTTTAACAAATAGGCTCTACTTTCAGTTAGTTATAATATGCATCCTTATGTTACTATTGATAGTGTAAAAGCTGAGTTTTTTCCAATGATTGTCTTTGCAGAAGAATATAAATGAAGGAAATAGGGGAGGGGTGTGTGTGTTGGGGGGGGGTCTGCACAGTCCTCTGAAGAGATAAAAGAAACAGAGCTCTTTTTCCCCCGAGGCAATGGGGGTTAAGTGACTTGCCCAGGATCACACAGCTAAGAAATATTAAGTGTCTGAGACCAGATTTGAACTCAGGTCCTCCTAATTTCAGGGCTGGGACTCTATCTATTGAGCCACCTAGCTGTCCCACCCAGACTTCTTCCATTTATTTATTTATTTATGTATGTATTTATTTATTTATTTTTTTCTGTGTATGTGTGCTGTAGTGTTTTTCTTTAGTTAGCAATAGAAGAAACCTGAGCATTATTTGTTTGTTGTTCAGTCAGTTCAGTTATGTGGCTGTGCTTGGGATTTTCTTCACAGAGATATCGGAGTCATTTGTCATTTCCTTTTCCAACTGTTAGGTGAAAAAACTGTGGCAAACTGGGTTAAATGACTTTTTTATTGGCATAGCTAGTAATTGTCTGTGGATAAATTTGAAATCATAAGAAATGGGTTCAATACTGGAAACAATAGTCTTTACAAAGTTCAAGTATAAAATAAATGCACATAAATCATCAGTATTTCCATATAGTGCTGACAAAGCACATAGCAAGAGATAGAAAGAACAATTATATTTAAAATTATTGTAGACAAGCCTGGAGAGACTTACATGAACTGATTCTGAGTGAAATGAACAGGACCAGGAGATCATTGTATATTTCAACAACAATACTATATGATCATCAATTCAGATGGATGCGGCCATTTTCAACAATGAGATGAACCAAATCAGTTCCAATAGAGTAGTAATGAACTGAACCAGCTATACCCAGCAAAAGAACTCTAGGGGATGACTATGAACCACTACATAGAATTCCCAATCCCTCTAATTTTGTCTGCCTGCATTTTTGATTTCCTTCACAGGCTAATTGTACACTGTTTCAAAATCCGATTCTTTTTGTACGGCAAAACAACTATTTGGACATGTATACATATATTGTATTTAATTTATACTTTAACATATTTAACATGTATTGGTCAACCTGCCATCTTGGGGGGAGGAAGGAGGGGAAAAATTAGAACAAAAGGTTTAGCAATTGTCAATGTTGTAAAGTTAACCATGCATATATCTGATAAACAAAAACTATTAAAATATAAAAAAAGTATTGTAGGCAAAATAAAAATACTTGGGAGTTTATCCACCCAGACAAATCCAATAAGGTCAGATCTAAAACACTGGAAAAATAGGTTGGCTAGGCCAAGTTAATATAATACAATGACAGTTCTACAAAATTGATCTTCTTGTTCAATACCATACAAATCAAATTGCCAAAAACTTATTTTATAAAACTAGAAAAAATAATAACAAAATTCATCTGGAAGAACCAAAGGTCAAATATATCAAGAGAATTAATGAAAAAATAAATAAATACAAAGGATGGCAGTTTAGCAGTACCAAACCTAAAACTGTATTATAAAGCAGCAATCATCAAAACCATTTGGTAATTATAAAAGGCTGAAAATCTGAATAGGTGCACTGCAATCAGACTACCAAGCACTTAAGGCTAATTACCTTTTGGACAATACTCTATTAGCATATGCTTGGAAAAATAGCCTTTCTCACTATTCTGTGCTGTCTGGATCTTTTGTGTATACAGATAATCTTAGGGGGGATTAGGGGGTGGAGTAAAATAAGCCAGAGTCACTTTGGAGGAGGACAAGAAGGGAGGTCAGTTGGTGGAGAGCATGTGGTAGTTTTGTCGATCCCCTTCACTTCTCCCCCAAAGACCAAAGACTTTTGCTTATCCTGACTACAGCTGATTCTGAGGCCACCAGGGAGCTAACCTAGACTTCACATTTAATGGCTAAGAAATAGAATGATGGGTCAGTGGAATAGATTAAATATACACAATACAATAATCAAGAATTATAGTAATCTAGTATTCAACAAGTCCCAAACTCCAACTTCTGGAATAAGAACTCATTATTTGACAAAAATTTCTGGGAAAACTAGAAAATGATATATCAGAAACTTGGCATAAATGTACATCTCATACCCCATACCAAAGTAATGTAAAAATGCATATATGATTTGGACATGAAGGATGACAACATAAACAAATTAGAATATCAAGAGATAATTTATCTATCAGATCTTTGGAGAAGGAATGAATTTATGACCAAAGAAGAACTAGAGAACATTATGAAAGGCAAAGTGGTGCTGGAAGTCTAACTCAGACCTGTAAAATGGATCTCTTCATGTGAGATACAAGGAGACTGATTAGTTAAATTAAAATTTACATTAAATTAAAAGGGTTTTGCACAAACAAAATCAACAGAAACAAGATTAAAAGGAAAATATAAAGCTGGGAAAAATCTTTATAGCCAATGTTTCTGATAAAGGTCTCATTGAACTGTGTCAAATTTATAAGAATACAAATCATTCCTCAATTGATAAATGATCGAAGGATATGAACAGATAATTTTCAGATGATGAAATTAAAGCCATCTGTAGTTATATAAAAAAAAATGTTCTAAATCATTAATGATTAGAGAAATGCAGATTAAAACCACTCTGAGGTATACCTCACAATTTTCAGATTGGCTAAGATGACTGGAAAAGATAATGATAAATGGTGGAGGGACTATGGGAAAACTGGGACACTAATGCATTATTGGTAGAGTTGTGAAGTGATGCAACTATTCTAGAGAGCAGTGTGGAATTATGCTCAGAGTTGTCAGACTCTCCATACCTTTGACCCAGCAGTGACTTTACTGGGTCTATATCCCAAGGAAATCATAAAGAAGGGAAAGGGACCCATAGGTGCAAATATGTTTGTAGTAACTCTTTTTGTAGTAGTAAAAATTGAAAAATGAATAGATGCCCATCAATTCAGGAATGGCTGAACAAGTTGTGATATATTGTTAAGGACCATTCCTAAATGAAGGGGCATGTCAATTCTCTGAGAGCCTCCACAAACTGGAGATCACAACATCTGAAGGAGTTGCAAAGTAGCCTTTACTGACACAGGTATTGTCTGGGAATTTATAAATTGGAGGCAGAGGGAAGAGGAAAGAGGTCAGACAACACACCTGCCTCTCAGTCGGGAGGTCAGAGAACAGCAACTGCCTCTCAGTCTCCTTGTATCTCACATGAAGAGATCCATTTTACAGGTCTGAGTTAGACTTCCAGCACCCACTGGCATGTGTCTCCCATATCACAATAGTATATGAAGGTAATGGAATATTATTGTTCTATAAAAAATGATAAACAAGCTGGTTTTAGAAAGGCCTGGAAAGACTTACATGAACAAATGCTGAGCAAAACAAGCAGAACCAGGAATACACTGTACACAATAACAGCAAGAGTGTGAGATGATGAAATGTAAAAGACTTGGTTCTTCTCAATGATTCAGTGATCCAAAGCAAACCCAATACACTTTGGACAGAAAATCCCATCTGCATTGAGAAAAAGAACTAAGGAGACTGAATATAAATCAACATATGCCATGTTCAATTTTTTTTCTCTCCCCTTTTTATCCTTTTGTTCTTATTTTTCTCTCCCAATATGATTCATAAAGCAACAATTATTAAAAATAGCTTTACTAGAAAAAAGAGACATGATTTCAAGCACAACCTCACAAGCTTCAGGGTATTTGCCATCCCCAAGATCAATAATAATAATTTTGACTAGTACTTTAAGCAGTAGTTCACCAATCACCTGTATTTTGTCTGCATTAACTGGTTCATCTATTAGCTTGTAAAGTTAATTAGGAAAATATACTTCATGGCACTCTGCAAAAACTCACTTTTCTACTAATCACTTAAATAACAAAGGAAATAGATCAAGACTCTAGCTGCCTTTAACTTTACTCTATTTGATCTCTCCATCTTATGCATTATGAACAGTCACTGAATCTATGTCATCAAAACAGAAAATGAGTTGGCACTGTTAGAATAAATTAATGTTTGAGTAGAGTATTGACTCCTAGATTTCTAAGATCCTTTGTGATTTCTGTGCTAATGGGAGCGCTTACAATTTATTTGTGTTAGCTTTAGACCATAGAATGTCAAAATCTTATGATGTTATTGAAATATTTGTAATATTTATATTATTCCCCTAGTAACAATAAATCCTTGAAGAATCTCTGGCTTTCTTCTTTTTCCCCCAAATTACTGTGAGTAGTTGTATGGGACAGTTGGGGTTGAGTGAGTTTCCCAAGGTCACATAGCTAGTAAGCATCAAGTGTTTGAGGCAGGATTTGAACTGAGGTTCTTCTGATTGCAGGGTTAGGACTCTGTATACTGTGCTCCCTAGCTGCTACCAATGGCTTTGTTCATAGATGATCTAATATCCTCAAAGCTTTGCTTGTTGCTTTTAAAAATAAAGGAACAAACAAAAATAGAATAAATCTGGGTTAGTTAGCCAAAGCATCTCTAGCATAGTTGAGCAAAAAATCTTGATTCTAGAGTTCATAGACTTTCAATAGTTATAGCCCTTATTAGATACGTCCCTTTAAAAGTCAATCAAATCTCTCTGACTTATAACCTTATACTATTCTTTTGAGGAAAGCATTTCTTTAAAAACTAAAAAAGGATCATCATCATCATCATTGTCATCATCATTATTGGTGCATCTTTCAGAAGTTAGTTGTAAGACTGAATGATGTTTTCCCTTCTTGATTCAATCAACTTGTTATGTTTATATAATTTCACAATTGAATCAACAAAACTGTGATAGTGAACTCTTTTTACATATTTTAAAATTTTATTGCTGGAAAAGGCTTTAGCAATTACCTACATCATCCCTATTTTATAGATGAGAAGACTGAAGCCAATAAGTTGGAATTATTTCACCAAGACCATATAACTCTTTGGTTGTAGAAGTATGAGTGGGATTATTAAAACACTACCATTTGCAAAGCCCTTTGACAATAAACAAAAGGTTAACTAATGCAATCTCCTTGACATTGTCTAGTAGTCTAGGATCTGGGTTTTCCCTAACTTGTAAAAGCAGAAGTTGGAACTTCCCCAAGCCCAAAGACAGATAACTGAGTATAGTTTCATATTGAGAAACTCTCTGAGTGAAATATTTTTGGTTTTAGATATATAGTACTTTCATGTATTATAATTTATGGTACTTATTTAGTTCGTAAACTTGATTGAGGGTTTTTGAGGGGTTTTTTGGTTACTATTTCATTTAGTTAACCTAGACACCTACATGAATTCAACAGTTCTGTCTCTATGATAACTTTCTGTTTAGTCCTCTTAAGGGTGATTTCAATACTCCAGACAAAAGACACAAAAGGTTTGAACTATGAAAATGACAGACAGAATTGTAATTAGCAAATGTGTATCAAAGATATAACGAATATATACTCAAAAGGAGTTGCAATTGTGTTGATTTGATCATTGCAATTAAAACTATGATAACATGAAGGATTACTTCATCTCCAAGATTATGAAATTATCATGAAGTATAATGTGTCTGTGTGTAAGAAAGAGAGAGAAAGAAAAAAAAAATAGATAGGGACATACACTCAGCAGAGACAGAGAAATAGAATTTTGAGGGAAGAGAATGATGTTTGGAATCATAAATAGGATTGTATGGATTCCCACATAGTGTGGGACAGGGGCTAGACCCCTTTCCCAAAATAACTAATCAGAGACATCTTCAGGTCTTCAGAGAAAGCATTTATTTAACCTCTGCAGGCAGAGGCCCAAACACACACCATGGAGCCATTCCGCCACCTGCCATGTGCTTGTGAACCTGGCCAACTTCTGGCTTGTCCAAGATTTAAAAAGCAAAAGACTCGAATCTTTTCATTGGATAGATTAAAAGGATCTAACCATCCTTGACCAATGTTGTCTGCTTCCTGTGGGTCATGCCACTTCTTAAGGGTTTTACATTTAGAGACCACGTGGCTCCCTGAAACCCAGGGTTCAAGACTGGGAATAGGGATCACATAATTTAGTCTCATTACTGAAAAAGCTTCATTCAAAATCAGTCCCATTCAACACAGAAGGGATATGAAAAGGCAAAAAAGTATAAATCCCTTGTTTTATAGAAAGAGAAACTAAGTTACTTCAGGATTTAATGATTTCCCAGTGCCACAAAGTTGATGTTTGAGGTAAATCTTGAACCTGGGACTTCCTGACTTTTGTAGAAGTATACCATATTATCTCTGAAGATCTTATGATGTCACTGGAATATTCAGTTAGAATTGTTAAGTAGACAACTCTTAATGTCAGTGAGTCTGAAACTCCAGATGAGATCAATGTAGGACATACAGATTTGGAAGTCACCCGTATTAAGAACTTTATATTAATTATCCTTTTACTTAATACTAGATTCAATACAATTTATCCCAACTGAATTAACTCTTTATATAATATAATCTCTTAATAGATCAACAATAGAGCGTTAGCTGCAATGTTGATTGTCTTATTATTGTTTCTTTCTTGTATGTGAAAAGCTCCTCTAACTTAAAAGGTCATGTAGTAATGCTAAGAATAAACTGAGTTCTAATTCTGATTAAGTTGACAATCAAATGTGTTTTTTGTGATTGTGAACATCCCTTTCCTTATTTTAGCTTTTTGGTCTGAATGAGAGAGATGTCCTAGCCTTTTGATGCTCTGTCTTAGGGGTGATATGAGAGTACATTAATTCTCTGTGAATTCATGAATTCATTAACATTAATATATGGTTATTTTTTGAAGGCTCTAGAGGACAGTCATAAGCCTTTATTTTCCTTCTTCATTAATATTTACATTTGTTGAGTGCCATTAAGGGGCTGAACACTGCCTAGAATCCTGAGTTAGATACAGTATCTGACAGGGAACCTTTAGTACAAGAACAGCATAAGAAATGACATAAATAACTACTTTAGGTCAATCAAAGAAAAGGGACAAAGAAACTAGGAAATCACAAATATACAAAATTATAGTCAATAACCAAATTCAGTGAAAGGGCATGGGTAAGAAAGAATAGAGTGCAATTGGTCTCTAAAAAATTTCATACCATATGAGTGTATGACAAAGAGGCAAGATTAGCATTCATATTTCATAAGTCCTATGATAACAAATATGTAATCTCTATTTATTAGCCTGATGCAGATAATGTAGTTGTTTTGAGTGTAGAAGTCACCAATTGTTTTATTCTACTGAATTTTACATTTAGGAAAGCCTTAATTATATTGTTATTTCTCTAGTCATTTTTGAAGGGCTTTCATCTGTCAGAATTAAAGTCCTTAATAGCTAGAAGTACCCATCATTAATATACAGATGGTCCTCTTAGTGGTGTCTACATACTCTTGAATTTTAAGGATCTAATTTGAAGCTAGGGATTTTGTAACTAGAGAAAGTAAGGGAAAACAACAACACCTTCAACTTAGCTATCACAACCAATTAACAAAAAGGCATTTAAAATTCTATGTATTACAGGCTTCTCAGCAAAAAGCTAGATGACACTTTCTTTAATATTCCAATTTTCTGTAATGTTGAAGATATGCTAATGGTAGATTTTTATACATGAAAGTGGTGATGCTGACTGAACAAAAGACACAATACATGAGGGTTTACCTATAAAAGCAAAAGAATGAATTTTTAAAACACCTTGTTTGCCAGATATCAAAAATCTACTAGCTTTAAGTTTTGATTTTGAAAAAAATTTAAGAAAACGTATCTAAATTATTCTTAAATGGATAATTAATAAGATCTCTTGACACAAAAATTTCCTTTTTCTAATTATATTTCTGACCCACATTTCCAATAGTCTCTCTGTACATGGTAGATTTTGGTTTAAATGCATCTATTATATATACTATTAGCTCTATCTTTTCTACTTATATTACGTCTGACTTTTGATTACCAGGGAAGATTTATATTGAATTATATACAATGAAAAGTCCTTTTTACATATAATTTCTGTTTTATTGCTTCTAAACCTATAGACAAAACATTTTCTACTGACCAAATATATATTTGTATATTATATATAAAATTACCATATTGGATTCATTGGGATGCATTTGTTTTTTATGCCACAGAGATCCATGCAGATTTTGCAGACAGGACATTAGGAATTTTATTTACCAGCAGTTTTCCAAAAATGTTATTCAACCTACTATGTCAATAATTAATAATTTCATCAATTAATTGAGCAGTCACTTTTAAATGCCTACTATAGACTAGATACTGTGCTAGATAGTGAGAAGACACATAAAGCCAATCAAACAATCCTTGATGTCAAGGAGAGATCATTAGAGTAGGAAGTAAGAATATAAAGAAAATATAAAGAAAAAAAATAAATCAGGATATAACATTTAATGGGTAATATCAGGATGAAGAGTCTAAAATTTTATCCTTTACTTGACTCTTAGTAATATACCTCATAGACCCAAGAATCAAAAAAATATATATCTTCTTACAACTTTGAACTATCGCTCAATTTTATTTGGTTTTTAGAAATAGTTAAAGTGTAGCTAAATTGTTACTTTCAGAAAAAGGAATTTAGACAATGAGCAGTTCTAAGAAAGGAATATTGCATTTATAAGATTCATTTGCTAGGGCTGTGCCTACCAAAGCAATTACATGGAAACCTCTCTTACTTTTTTAGAAGATAATAAAAATGATAATTAGCAATATGCTCCTTCATTTTTCTGTGTCCCTTGACCTTGCTTTGGTATTTAGAGCTTATCATTTTACTTATAATTTTTAGAAAGAAAATTATCTGATTTCTGTAAAGTGTCATATTTTCTTAATACCAATGTCATATCTTATAAACTCTCTGCTTCAGAAAAGTAGAACAAAATTAAGGGAAATATTATAAATATCATTGATCTATAATTCGATAAATCATATGATAAGTATTCTATACTCCCCTGTTGGACATGATAGATAGATATGAGCTCTGCTTGATGCCAAGTTTAACTTGGTGATGCTGAACCAGTTTAATGATTGAACTCAAAGTAGTCATTAGAAGGAATTGCAATGGGGAGTGTTCCCAGAAATTTGTATATGGCCCTATGGATGACTTGATGTGATCATCAAATCTGCAATTGCCACAAATCTAGACAGAATGACTAATTGTTGAAGGCAATACTTACATAAAATGACCAAAAAACTAGCTAAAGAATTGATTGAATTCTCTAAATTATGTTTTTTTATTAATTATAGTTTTTATTTATCAGATATATGCATGGGTAATTTTACAGCATTGACAATTGCCAAACCTTTTGTTCTAATTTTTCCCCTCCTTCCCCCCCCCAGATGGCAGGTTGACCAATACATGTTAAATATGTTAAAGTATAAACTAAATACAATATATGTATACATGTCCAACAGTTATTTTACTGTACAAAAATAATTGGACTTTGAAAACAGTGTACAATTAGCCTGTGAAGAAATCAGAAATGCAGGCAGACAAAAATAGAGGGATTGGGAATTCTATGTAGTGGTTCATAGTCATCTCCCAGAGTTCTTTCGCTGGGTGTAGCTGGTTCAGTTCATTATTGTTCTATTGGAATTGTAAATTATGTTTTAATGAACATAAATGGAGTCCATTGAGGTTGAGTTCAAAAATTTACTCCACAAGTATAAGATGGAGGAAGAAATGACTAGATAGCTATTTTAAAAATATCTACACACATTCACACATGTATGTGTGTATATATGCATACAGATATGGCATACACTTTCATGTAGCTATACTTATATAAAAATGTACATACACATAAATGTGAGGGTTTTAGTGTACTACAAGGTCATTATAAATCAGCATAATTTCACAGACAACAAAAGCAATCTCAGTTTTCATTAATTGAAGGGTAGTGTCCAGAATAAGGATGGTAGTGGTATATTTGATTTGTGCTATGATTAGATCACTTCTAAAATGCTGTATTCAGTAATAAGGTAATACAGGGTAGTTAGGTGGCATTGTGGAGAGAGTACCATGCTTGAAGTCAGGAAAACTCTTCTTTCTAAATTCAAATGTATCTTTAGATATTTACTAACTCTATGACCCTGGGCAACTTATTTAATCCTGTTTGCCTCAGTTTTCTTATCTGTCAACTGGATTGGAAAGGAAATGACAAATCATCCAAGAAAACCCTAAATAGGCTCATGAAGAGCCAGACAAAACAGAAAAACAGCAACTCAAAATAAAAGATTTTAGATACAATATGGGCAAGTTGAAGAACATACAAAGGAAGGGAAACCTAGATGGTGATAAGACTATAGACTATGTCACCAAGGAATCTGTTAAAGTATATTTTTAATCAGGTAACAAAAGGGAGGAAAAAGTGAGATACTATTTCAAGTATTTGAAAGGTTTTCAGGTAAAGAAGGGGTTAGATTTTTCTGCCCAGTTGCAGAGGTAAAAATTAGTAGCAACAGATACAAAATTCACAAATGAAGAGTTAGGATTAATTTAAGGAAAATTTTACTACCAATTCTTTTTATCCAAAAGTGAAATGGGCTGCATTAAGGTAGTAGTTCCTCTGACTTCTTAAAGGTGTCACAAAAATAATGTCTAATCTAGTTAACATTTGGATTCAATGATATCTCTCTTAACTTTGAGATATTGTCACTCTTTGAAAGTACTGCTGAGGGTGCATCTGTTATTGACTGATAACATGTTTTTGTTACTGTCAAGCTGGATACTATTTAAAAAAAAAAATCTAGGAATATGCCATGAAGTACACTACCAAATACATTTTCCAGTAACAATCAAAGGTTGCTTTATAACATCCCAGTTACAGCTGAAATCTATAATTGTTACCTTCCTAACTTAAAAATCTTAAAAAAAAAAAAAAAAGGCTTATTGCTTCTTGAAGAAAAAAAAAAAAAATTAAATCTGCCTGACATTCAAAGCCCTCCACAAACTCTTTCCCACATCCCTTTTCATACTTCTAGGCTCACTGGCCTAAAACCTTCTCTCCATATACAATTTCTCTTCTTATCTTTGCCTCCCCCTCCCAGAATACCTGGCTTCTTTCAAAACACAGCTTAATTGTCACCTTCTACATCCCTTGGGAATTAGGAGTCTCTCATTTTAAAAATTAATTCAATTTTCATATATTTTACTTCATATTTACTTATTTGAATACATGGTATATCCCCTAGTAGAATATGAGCTTTCTGAGAGGAGACACTTTTATTTGTTTTAGTGGCCTTTCATACAATAGATCCTTAATATGTGTTTACTGAATTGCATTGACCATGTGAAACACACAAATAGACATAGTAAAGAAAGTCACACAGTAACTAAATCTGAAAAGCCTAACCACTATCTCACAAAAGTTTCCCTTAGTACAGAATTTTCATCTTTTTGTTACTGGTATGCTTTTTACTTTTTCTTTCTCCTATTATTCCTCCTTTTGATCTGATTTTTCTTGTGCAGCATGATGAATTTCAAAGAATGTTAAGAAAAATAGTACATGTTTAACTTATATCAAATTGCTTGCTGGTTTGAGGAGGGGCATGGGGAGAGGAAAAAAAAAAATTGGAACACAAGATTTTGCAAGGGTGAGTGTTGAAAACTACCGTTGCATGTATTTGTAAAAATAAACACTATTAAAATGGGAGGGGGGAGCAAAACCATTTTTTAATTAAAAAAGAAAGTTTCCCTGTCTTCTGCTAAAATAATCTGATCTGTGGTGTGAGGAATAGTTTAGAGATGTGGCCTAAAGCCAAGATTATAAAAATAGCCTGTACTTTACTAGCTTTTATAGGCTATCTCAGAGAGAAAAAGAGGAAGATTACCCCCCCCCCTATAAACAGAAGACCACAATATTGCCTTCCTACTCAGGTCAGTTTTCCTGGCTTCCTAGATCACTATGGGACCATATCTTTGAAAATGGGAGGAACTATGTAACACTTGTCTCATTTTCAGGTGAGAAAACATGAGAACCCATAGATGTTAAATGACTTGCCCTAGCTCAAAAAGTTATGAGGCAGAGGGAAGATATGAATCCGATATGATAATTTTAAAGATCTCTCTTATGATAAGCTATTGATATATCTTATGTGCCTGGCATAATACTGATGGTAAAGAACAACACTTTTGTTGCAGGTTTTTGGAAGCATGTTGATCATTTCCAAATCTGATCCAAACAGATGCCTTCCAATTATTTAATTTGGAAATTGTCTAAATTATTGTCCACTAGCAACATATCTGTGAGAATGAATATGTATATGTAAATATGTGTATATCTATACATGCATACATGTTAATACACTAGGACCAAATCAATAAGATATGCTTTCACATACACAATATAGTTTGTGCAGTCAACATTTTCCATTCATTCTAATTTTCTACTGTATATTGGGAATAATCTTTTTTTTATTGTTATGATAACTTTAGTAATATTTTAGAGTTTGATGTGATTAGCATATTCATCTTCAAATAGGATTATTTACAGCTAGATGGTATAATGGTTAGAGTATGAAACTTAGAATACAAAAATTGAGTTTCACATAATTCTGATATATATACAGAAATTAATTTATCTACACATAGATTTTAGAGCTGCATCATGTTTTAGTAAATCAAATGCATTCTTAATATAAATAATTGCTCCCCCCCCCAGGACCTAATATTCTTCACTACTTTCAGTTAGTTTTGTTACCGTAAAGATATTGTATATATTGAAGTTTATAGAAGATTTCATATTATCCCAATGTTTTCATTGTGTAAACTTTTGGGACATTCCTATATCATTGCCGTAAGGATATATCTAAATAAAATTGATGAAAATTGTGATAGATTTTATATATGAGTCTTTTGTTGTTGTTTTGTAGTGGTTTGGTACAGTCTTCATTAAAAAAAATATATACCTGACTGATAGATTATTAACCTGTATCCATGCTGTCCATAACTCTTCCATAGAGAGTCCAAACAATGTATTAGACCATTTATCTAATGTACATAACATTCCATTGATACTAGTGAAGCACATGTACTCATTTGTTGTAATGTTCTTTTTGTCTAAATTATAATCGTTCTCTTGGGGGCAGGTTTCTTGGGGAGCTTCTGGAGGCAGCCTTAGTTTCAGTTCAGTTTCATAATCCCAAAATGCAGCCAGGAGTTAAAATCCAGATCCTTTATTGTGTCCTTCAAAATCCTGAATCTTTTTCTGTACCTGGTTAGCTTTCTTAGAATCCTATCTCTCTCTTTGGTTCCCGAGACCTCCTGTCTGAGTGTCTCCAGCCAGGATGAAGGTTGAATGGTAATGAATCTTGAATATTCCTCCCAGAGCATGGGCTTGTGGATTTCTGCTTTGTGAATCTCCTGGAAGGCAATCCTACTTGTGAATCTCCCAAAGTTCCCGAAATTCTCCCCTTGACTAAATCCTGACTCTGAATCCTCTCTCAGAGAGTAGGCTTGTCCCTTTATATTCTCTCTAAAGGTGTGAAGTCTAATGTGTAGACCAATGAGCAAGCTCCTTTAAAGGTATGAATTCCTTTAAAGGTGTGAACTAAGTACATAAGTACATAAGTACCTTGTAAGAATCCTAACAATTTGTCAGTTATCATTCTACATCATTTCACGGCAGGTTAAGTTCCCTGTCCAAATACACTATCTACCTAGTGGACAGACATCCTTTGCCATCATTTAGATAATTTTTTATTTGTCAGCTTATTCAGCTAATATTCACCTAAGATTTCCATTGCTCTTTGAGCTACACTCCATTTTACTTCCTAAGAGAATAAAATATTTGTGATCCATTATATTCTGTGAGTCACAATATAATGAATCATGAAAATAATATTCTTTTTAAATAGTAAAGTATTTTTTTCTTAGAAGTATTTGAAGTTCACTTACAGGACTTTACACTAAACTTAGTAATTGCCAAAATACATATTTTTTTTTCTTATTTAAAATTCTGTTGGAAACAGAATTGCAAAAAATTAAAAATTAAAAGATCTCAGATGAAATATTAACTTCAAATTAAAATTTAAAAAGATAATAGGAAAAATGCATTTTATGATTTCTAGTCTTCTCTTATCTCATTTTAAGGTGATTTTTATAATTATATGAATATATTTCATATTTTTATAATTCTGATTTTATCATTGTGTAATGTCACATAAATGTTCCCACAGATTTTATATTTTTATTATTTTTTGCAAAAATATTATTTCAATTTTATATAGCCCAGTTTAATCAGGCATTTCCAATTTTTGAGCCATATGGATTGTTTACAATTTTTGCTATTAACAAACCTGCTATAAAGTATGTGCAGTTTCTTCCACCACGCTCTACCAACACTGAAAATTATATTGTAGTTGTGGCAACCCTGGTTCGAAGAAAATGAACTTTGAATATATTCTGACTTGTTGCTTTTCAAAAATATTGTGCAAATTTATAGCTCCATCAAGAAAATATTTGATTTATTTTTGTAAAACTACCAAACCAGGATTTTTTGTTTTTAAACTTTCTTCAGTAATTTAATGATATAGAATGTTTTCTCAGAATTAATTTAATTTATTTTGCTCATACCTTTGCATGATTAGGAATTTCTTCTCTGAGTTACTCAAAATTATCTTGATTTTCTCCCAATAAGTATTTGACGTTATTCTCCAGCTTTTCAATTTTTTTTTTTTGTTTTGTTTTGTTTGACTGATTCTTGGGTTCTCAATGAATCATTTATTTGTATTTGTTCCATCCTGATTTTTAATGAGTTATTTTCTTCATTCACATTTTTAGTTCTTTTTGTATATGCCCAATTGAGTTTTTAAATGAATTATTTTGCTCTATTGAATTTTTTTTCCATTTCCCTAATGTTATTTAGAGAGGTATTTTCTTTTTCCAATTCAGAAATCCTACTTTCTTGAGATTTTTTATCTTTTCCAATTCAGAAATCCTACTTTCCTGTGATTTTTTAACCTTTTCTAATTCATAAATTTTGTTTCCCTGCATCTCCTGTGAATTCTTTATTTTTTCCAACTCAAGTTTCAGAACGTTGTTATTCTCTATCATAGCTTCTCTTTCCTTTCCCCATTTTTCTTCAAACTCTCTTAACTTTTTAATAGTCTCTTCTAGGACAGAGTTATGAGATGGGGGGCAGGTATCATTCCCCTTTAGAGTATTATCTGCTGACTCTCTGCTGTTAACTTCCTCGGGGTTGGATACGCGCTCTTTCTCTGTGTAGAAGGAATCAATAGTTCTCTTCAGCTTTTTACTCATGGTTAAAAATTTTGGGGGGGTCTGTCCTTGGGGTAAGACGTTTATTTATTTATTTCTTTACCAGCTTCCTCCCAGACCAGATGAATGCAGTGGCTCCTGTGTCTGAGCTAAGAGATAGCTCTGGGAGAGAGTTCCCCTCCCCCTCCCTGGAAGTGCCTCAGAGGTGATTAGTATGACTGAGCTGTGAGGATTGCCCAGTGAAGGACCCCGCTGTGTGTTGTAGCGACTTCCCTGAGGTTTAAGACTGAACAGTAAAGGCGACACAAAGCCCAGCCAATGCATCCCGTGGGGCATGGATATCAGCAGCTGAGG
This sequence comes from Sminthopsis crassicaudata, assembly GCF_048593235.1. Classification (NCBI taxonomy): domain Eukaryota; kingdom Metazoa; phylum Chordata; class Mammalia; order Dasyuromorphia; family Dasyuridae; genus Sminthopsis; species Sminthopsis crassicaudata. The sequence goes on along the minus strand of NC_133618.1, from coordinate 643,055,045 downwards.
TGAAAAGCCCCTGTGTTCAAACTGGAAGTGTCTGCCTGGAAACCAAGTTCCCTATTTCAAAGGTTCTGCTTCTCTGGGACTTCTGTGGCTGAGTTCTACAGCCTCTGGCCAAGCCTGGCACTATGTGGATTAGATATTGCCTCAGGCTGTGTCCCTGCTGTTCAGGCTCTTAATTACCCCAAGGTGAAGCCCAGACAGCATAAAGTGGCTGCACAGCTCTGCCGAGATCTGTTAGGTCACTTCTGGATTGGGGTGGTTCTAGTATCTGGCTTTATATTTTAAAGTGGCTTGATTTCTCTTCTGATCTGCTGTTTTATAAGCAGAAAAGAGCTAACAGCCTGTGCCAGATTCCTCTATCTCAGTGGCTTCTCTGATCCCAGAGTTCTCCCCAGCCCTATCGGCACAGTGTGCTAGCACCTAACCCTGTCTGTGCTGGCCTTTCTTCTTCCTCCCCTTGGAACCAACCTTTTCTGTTGAAATTCCAGATTCTCTTCAGCTGGTACGTTGTGCTTCCAATCCTTGTGGTTTCTATCAGTCCAGCGTTATTTTTGAGGCTGATTTAACTAATTGGTAATGAGAGAAGAAGGGAACTTACAGATTCGTGTGAATCTTCTCCTCCATCTTGTCTCCGCCCCCTATAACTGATTTTCAATTTTATTTTGAGTATTTGGAATACCTTTGCATAATGTAACTATTACTTTAATAGTTTCGAATATCATATTGAGTATGTAACTTTATTTGCTATCCGTTTCTCTAGCATATTTCAAAGGTATTTCAAGTAAAGATTTTAATAGAAGTGATAATCTAGGTATATGAATCACTGGTTCTCAATGTCTTTTTGTTGATCATTTCTGTGTGTATGCGTATATATACAACACAGATTATCTGTATACACACACATGTAGAAAACCAATAGTACTATGCATAGTCTTTTCAGTTCTTTTGGAAATTATCCCTTCTTTGAAATAACTCCATGTGTCAGAAAAATTCTCTGTTGTTTTCTTAGTTATATTCCCTTTATTTTATTTCTTTTATTTTTTTATGAAAATAAATATAAATCATTATCTGATCCAATTTTAGTTATTTTTACTTCTAGGTTAATGGCCACACCAATTATACTTTACTTAAAGTATCAAGAAAGAAGAGTCTACAGTAGTATTTTGTTTATATATGATTTTCAGTTGTCTTGCCTCATAATTTTAAGACAAGAATATGAAAATATAATCAAATTAATTGTAACATACATGAAAAAGGTTGATAAAACAAAATAGACCTTTGGTATAAGGGAAATAATGTTCAATTTGGAAACAGAAAAGATAAAATTCCAAGTCTGACTCTACTTCCTGTGTGATCTTGGTTCAGATTACAAAATTTCTGGGCCTCTATCACTTAACCTATAAAATTATGTTATGTCATGTTAGACAACCTTTGAGTTCTTTTTAAGGCCTGAATTTGTAATCCTATTGTGTGATAGAAAGGAGTCTTTATTTTCAGAATGAGTTTATTAGTGTGAAATCATTCCTTATTAGTATGAAATATAAAAAAAAAGTTAATAATTGTGTACTTCATTTTGCATAGATTAGATATGAAAACATTTGTTTAGCCTAGGTAGCATAACTTAGGAAAAACACTAAAAAAATCAGAGCTTCACTAGAGGATAATGATGTGGATATTAAAGAAACCTTAAACCACTCCATTAAAACAACATTTAATGTAACTGGGGATGTTTAGCCTTGAGAAAAGAAAAATTATTGAGAGCACAAGAAAGCACAAGTATTTTGACAGGACTTTATGCGGAAAAGAGATTAGATTGTTTTGCTTGGCCCCAAATGGAAGAATTATGAAAGACAGATAGAAAAGGCATGCAGAATCATAGGTAGATTTTCATTTGATAAGAAATGGAAAACAAAATGACAGTGCAACCAATCAAATAGTGGAGCAGACTGATTTAAGAAATTAAAAAGTACTTGATCATTTTTTGGTATTTAATATCAACTTGTTGAAATAGTTAGTGATCAGAATTTAACTCTATGGCCACTCAGTTTACTTATAAATATGACTTTTATTATGTTTTTCTATGCTTGTTGGATTTATTTTAAACAAATCACAATACAATTAAATATGTATCCTAGATGTTGGATCACTAAGTCAATAAGCAAGAATCTTTAATGCGTGTGTGGACAGATTTCTTTCAAAAAACATTGCATGAATCCATAGTTCCCTTAGAAGTATCATATATCCATCATTTCATTCAAAAATATTCATTAATCACCTAAGCCCATGTTAGGACCACTAGTGTTAGGACACTATGTTAGGACCAAGTAAAGATATGGTCCTATGGGTAAACATTTTTTTCTCATTTCCATCTCCATACTTTCATTATTGTATAAAAACCCATTGAGCTGAAAAGGACGAGAGAAATAAGCTATTTCAAACCTCTCATTTTATCAGTGAAGAGACTGAAAGATGAAAGATTCTGAAAAGCAGATATGAAGAGGGAGTGCTTTCCCGGAATTGGGGATAGCCTGCATGAATGCAGAGGTCATTCTCAATGCCTGGAGTGCTCTCTCTCTCTTTCCCTTCCACATATTCAAGTCTGATCCATCCTTAAAGGTTCATTCCACATCTTGTCTTGAAGACTTTACTTATGACTTCAACCCTAATTTTCTGAGTATCAACAGCTTGTTCCATGGTTTAGCATTTAATTATCTGCTGTCTTCTATCATCATCATCAAAAATAAGCTTTTTTAAAATGCCTACTATGTGCCTCTGTGCCAAACACCAGAGATGTAGAGAACGCCAAAAGGCACCATCCCTATCCTCAAAAATTTCACATAGAAATGATGAGACAACATACAAAAAACTTCTTACATATAAACTACCTAATGTAAATAGGAGCTTATTTTAGAGGGAAGGAGTTAGAAACAAAGAAAGGCCTGGGAAAGGCTTTTTTTCAGAACATATGACTTGAGCAATATTGAAATAAGCCAAGGAAGCCAGAAATTAGAGGCGAAGGAGAACATCCTCACTCTTTTGGGGAGACAGGAAGGAACAAATAGTGAAAAACCACAGAATCTAAATTATCTTATAGGAAGAACAACAACAAAAGATGATTGCTGTTGTTTCACATAAGGAACAATACATATATATATATATATATATATATATATATATATATATATATATATATATATATATATATATATATATATATATATATAATATTGTATTAAAGACCAATCTCAGAATCAGGAAGACTTGAGTTCAAGCCCCAATTGTGATAGAAACTTTATTGTGTGACACACTCTGGGCAAATCACTTAACCCTTTAGTACCACCTTTTTGCTATCTCTCATGTATTATCTCTAAGGCTTTAATAAGTGAAGAATCAATACCATTCATAAGCTAACATTTGAAATCATAGGGGACTCTAAAAGTGGACATATATTTTATCTCATCAGCTACATTGTTGATTCCTAGTATACCAACAACAATGTCTATAGAGTGCTACTTAGTAATTAAATAAATAAGTTATGGAGGATGTGGGGGTCTTTTGGTTAATTTTAATGCTCATATAGGAAAAGTATCATTGTATTTAATGGAGTGCCATGATACCCCTTTAATATAGGTGAGTGCAAGTCAAGAAAATTATTTCCTAGATTTCTTCCTAGTTTTAGGGATACCAAAGGAAATTTTCATTCGTAGTCAAAGGTTATAGCCTACACTATTTCAAATCCTTAGGATTCTTGGACTCTAATACTCTATTTGCAATCTTTTACTTTAAGTAGAGTTGCTTGTTCTGATGTGAATAATATATAACAAAATGATTAGAGGAGCACATCTGGAATTATTAAGTGGCAGTGTGTGTCACAACGGGGATAAATTTAACTTGCAATTTTGCAGCAAAAGTAATCCTAAAAATAGAAGAGGACATTTAATTTCTCTTAATTGATTGAAAGGTGAGGCAATTAGTGAAGAGGGAGCCAAAAAAGGGGTGATTTGATTCCTTTGTTTCTTGTATATTTTTTAGGAACTTTCCTATAGTGGTATAGAATCTCATCACTGTGGGGGAAGAGTGGATTAAAATGCTTCAAGAAAAATGCCCAAGAGGATAAAATAAAGTGAGCTATACCCCTTGGCATCTTTGTTTTTGAAAAAAGGAGAACTGGTAGATCACTCTTATTGAACAGAGAGCTCTCAGAGGAGGTTATTTATGGTAACATTAGGGATCCTTTCCTAACCTGTTAACATATTTTTCATTTGCATCTGATCATTAAGGATTTCATTTTATTCTCAATTGTAAGGCAGATCATGTTGTTCTAAAGTATGAGCTTGCTGTTTGAAAGGTGCAAAGGACAAATTGATGTTTTTGGCATATTGAAAGATTTCCAGCAACTGACAGAAGATGGATTAATGTGTATTTTCCTGCAGGTGTTTCTCTGATAGATTGATGGTATTAAATAGGATAACAAAACTTTCATTTAAATTAATGCGTTTTAATATAAAAATGCATGAGAAGAGAGCACCATAATATTTAGCAAGATAACAAGGAACAGAGGTTCAAGAGGTCCTCTGGGACAAATATTAGCTAGTGATTTATGATCTTTGGAAGTACATCTATAGTCTATCCTGAAGCTCTGTTAATGAGGAAAGTGCAATTCTTCCCTACTATATATCAAATGCTTTTATGCTATGGTGTGTACATATATTCCTACTAGATTAATGCTTCCAATAAATTAGGAGGAATGTTCAGCAAGAAAGATTATGAAAACAGAAAAGTCAGCAAAGCACAGACTTTATGGGCCAAGAATTAAATTAGTGCTATTCAATTTTTTTTCTTTAATATTGTACTAAAGGTGATGACCTAACTATTTTCATGTTAAATATAACTGCAACAAATTCTGAATTTGAAATAAATGCAGACATTCACAGCAGTAATGCTTTCTCTTTCTACAAGATCTCTAAAGGTCTCATATTAACTTGATATTTACTTCTAGTAATGGGAAAATTGTTGGAAGCCTCCCATTGGTCAGTCCTATAATTTTATTAGATCTGTGACGAATTTCACACAATAGCATTTTCCTTTGCAGAAATTGCCTTGGGGAGACGGTATAGATTAGTTTGTTTGGAATACAAGAGTAGAAGTTAGAAGACCTGGGTTCAATATTTCTCTTATAAAAACATTTTAATTCTGAAAAGAGAGAATATATAGAAAATTCTTTTCAAAACATCAACTTATAATTTTACTTGTCTTTATAAATTATAAACATAGATCTGAAGTATTTCCTCCATCATCTCATTAACTATTCATTGTTATAAATAATTAGGTTTTTTAAACTTGTGATTAATAAATTTCTTTCTTATCTTTTACTTTTGCTCCTCCATTTTTTAATTTTTTTAAATTATTATTTGTTTATTTTAACATGCTTTTAGAAACAGAATTTAGTTTCTAATTCTTTCCTTCTGTTTCACTCCTCTCCCTACTTTTCAAAAGGCAAGAAATGTGATGTCAGTTATTCATTTGGAATCATGAAAGATCTATTTTTATGTTAATCAGGCTGCAAAAAAAAAAGCAAGAAAAAATAAGTAAGACAAAAGATATGGTTCAATCTGCACTTAGATTCCATTTGTTATTTTTCTGGAGATAAATAGCATTTTTCTTCTTGACTTCTTCAGAATCTTCTTGGGTCATCATATTGATCAAAGTAACACAGTTTTTCTTAGTTGACCATCATACAATGTTGCTATTGCTCTCTATCATGTCCTTTTGATTCTTTCTCATTTCACTTTCCAATTTTTCCTATAAGTTTTTCCAGGTTTTTTTTTCCTTTTTCTTTGAAAAGATAACATTCATTAGCTCTTTTTATTCTTTTTATTGATTTTTAAAAAATATTATTATATAGCCTTCCTTGAACTGGCAAATTCTTATAGCATAATAATATTCTATTACAATCACATATCAAAACATTTTCAGCCATTCCCTAGTTGATGATCAATCCCTCACTTTTCTATTTTTCTCTACCCTAAAAAAGCTACTAATGATGGTGGATTTTTGACAGGAGAGTGAAGACTTAGGTGATTAATGAATATTTTTGAATGAAAAAAAAATGGATGTATGATACTTCTAAGGGAACTGTGGATTCATACAATGTTTTTTGAAAGAAATCTGTCAACACATGCATTAAAGATTCATTAGTGATCTAACATCAAGGATACATATTTAATTGTATTATGATTTGTTTTAAATAAATCCAACAAGTATGGAATAACATAATAAAAGTCATATTTATAAGGAAACTGAAGGAAAAAATACACTGAAAATATCTGCTAAAATATTTTTGTACATATGGTTTCTTTTTCTTTTCTCCTATCTCTTTAGGTTCTAGATCTATTGATGGTATTTCTGAATTAAAGTGTATGCACAATTGCAAAACTCCTTTGGGCATAGTTTCAAATTACTTTGCAGACTAATAGAAACAGTTCACAACTCAAAGTGTAATTAATTTTCCACACCCTGAAAACATTTATCATTTTTCTTTTCTGTCATATTAACCAATTTATTGATAGGTATGAAGTGGTGGCTCAGAGGTTTTTATTTATTTATTTATTTATTTAGATTTCTCTATTCTTCAGTAAGAGAATACTTTAGCTTTGATTTCTCCTTCTGAAACTTTTGATTCATATTCTTTGACCCTCTATCAACTGAAGCATAATTTACATTCTTATAAATTTGACTCAGTTTTCTATATTTGAAAAACTAGGCATTTATCAGAGAAACTTATACATTTTATTCCATTTTCTTTCTTTCCACATAATCTTGACAGCATTGGTTTTATTTGTTAAAAATAATATACCAAAATTCTCCATTTTATTTACCATTGTCCTCTGTATTTTTAATTTGGTAATAAAATCTTTTTTTTTCATAGATTTTACATGTACGATTTTTCATGTTTCCCTAATTGGCTTATGGTATCACTCTTTTTGTCTAAATTATGTGCCCATCTTAACCTAATTTTTGTATACATTTTAAGGTATTGATCCATATTTAGTTTCTACCATTATTTTGTCCAGCCCCCTCCCCCCCCCAGCAGTTTGTGTCAATTACTGAGTTCTTTTTCCAAAAGCTTGAGCATTTGGGCTTATAAAACACTAAACTATTATGGTCATTTATTGCTGTGAATTTTGTACCTATTTTATTCCATTTATCCACTATTCCATTTCAAAACAGATTATTCCATTCAAAAACAGATTATTTTTATGAATACTATTTTGAAATACTATTTGAGATATGATACTTCATGGCCACCTTTTCTTCACCTTTATTTGTCATGGATTTCTTAATATTCCTAGCCTTTTATTGTTGTTCTTCCTCTTCCTCCTACTCTTATTTCTTTTTTTTTCTTTCCATTTTTTAAATTTTAAAGTTAATACAATTGTCATGTACACAGCAAAACGTAAGAGGAACATCAAAATAAAATAATAAATTTTAGTTTCAAGAAACTCTATGTAACATTCATGCTTAATTGTATATGTGTGTGTCATACACATATACATGTACACACATAAAACATAGTTTTATAAACATATATGTATACATATACATTCATACACATAAAGATCAGACCACACTATGCTTATTTCCATTTGTCATCTGTTTCTATGAATGTGGATAGCATCTTCCTTTATAAGTTCAAGTCTTCTAACATTTTTTTCCTTAATCAACCAGCTAATTAATTCCTATATCACAGAAATATCCCAACCAATTTTCTACGTTTCTCCTATTCTTAAATACATAAGTTTAGTTAATAAAAGAAAAAATTAACTTAAAATAATAAAATTATTCCATGTGTATTTCAACAATGTTCTCACATTATAATATTGTTCAAAGTCTGTTACTATTGAATCTGCTTTCTTCATATCTTTTTTTTTCTCCCTTGGTTTCTTTGTAGTTCTTGATCTTTTGTTCTTCCATGTGAATTTTATAACTTGTTCCAAGTCAGTAAGGGTTTTTTTAAAAATTTAATTGGAATGGTATTAAATAAATAGATTTGTTAGGTTATAATTGTCATTTTAAAAATAATTTTGCCCCTACCTATGAATTTAAAAGTATAATTTCAATTATATAGATTTAACTTTATTTATATAAAAAGTGTTATAATTTTATATTCATATAGCTCCTGTGTCTATTTTGGCAGGTATAGCCTTTACTTTTTTAAATAGTCTAAACAATATTAAATAATATTGCTGATATAGCATAGTTTATCTAATTTTTTTCTTTTAAACAAATCTTTTAGCTTCAACTTTAAAACCATAATTAGTACTTCTACTTTTTTATATAATAAATTCTATTTTTGACCATTTTTATCTTTGCATGTTTCATTTTTATAACATTTTCTCAAAGCAACATTTTGTTGAATTAAATTTTTAATCTCCTATCAGTTTCTATTTGTATCAATAAAATCAGCCCATTCACATTCTAAGGTATAATTATTTGCTGTATATTTTCCTCTTTCCTATTTTCCTCACTATCTTCTCATCTATCTTGCTGTCCTATTGCTTGACCTATCCACCCCTCCAAAGGTCCTTCCTTCATCCTTCCTGTCCTGTTCCCTTGCCCTTACCTTCTTATTTCTTTTTGTATAAACTTTTCTACTTCCCAGATGTAGAGAGAGATAATGTATAAATATATGTTAATAGATATATAACACAGACCAAATATGTATATATATATGCATGTGTATATCTATATCCATATATTTATCTATCTATATCCATATCCATATCCATATTATCTTTATCTATATCTCTTTATTTTTGACCCATTCCCTTTGAGAATAAAGTTCTATCATTACCCACTCTACTGACTACTAGCTTCTTCTGTATTTTTTTTCTTTTTATGCTTCATTGGTATGACATAATTACTCCTTTTATCTCACCTCATCGTACACAATTCAGTCCAAGCCTATTTTCAAAGATGACATAAGAATATTGGTAATATATTCATTATATAAGAACCAAATAATTTAACCTTATTGAGTCCCTTGTCATTGCTCTTTAATGTTTTTCTTATATTTCTTCGGGATGCTATATGTCAAATTTTTCCTTAATTCTGCTGTTTTTGTGATGAATTCATTAAATGTCTTTTTTTAAATTCAATTTATATAAAAAAGTATTATAATTTTATATGCATATAGCTAGAAAGGTAGCCTTGGTCCTAACCCTAGCTCTTTTACTCTACAAAACATATTATTCCAAATCTTATGATCCTTCCACATGGTAACCACTTCATCTTGTGTGATCTTCTTATAGCTCCATGATATTTTTTCCCTGTTGTTTCTAATATTTCTGAATCTGGAAGTTTTGAAACTTATATTCTTATAAATTTTCTTCCTGGGATCTCTTTCAAGTAATGATCAGTGGATTTTTTTTTCTATTTTTGCTTTGCCTTCTTTTTCTAAGACTTCAGAGGAATTTGTCTTGATAATATCCTATAATATTATATCAAGATTCTTTTTTAATTATAATTTTAATGTAGTCCACATATATTCTTGTCTTATTTTTCTTTGATCTGTTCTATTTGGGTCACTTTTTTGTTTGTTTGTTTGTTTGTTTTCTGATGAGATGCTTCTTTTATTTTTTTTTCATTTTTTCATTTTGCTTTATTATTTTTCTGTGTCTTTGAGTGTCATTAACTTCATTTTGTCCAATTCTATTTTTCAAGGAACTATTTTCTTTTTTCAGTTTTTGATTCTATATTTCCTGTTTGTTGATATTTTTTCATAATCTTTCTTGATTTTCTTGGATTGCTCTTATTTTTTCCCCCTAACTTTTCCTTGATTTCTCTTATTTGATTTTTAAGTCTTTTTTGAGTTCCCCCAAGAACTCTTTTTGTACTTCAAACCATTTGGTATTTTCCATTGAAACAATGAAGTTTTTATTTGTTTTTTAGTTCAGTTATCTTCCTTTGAGTATGAACCTAGATCTTCTCTATCTTCACATAGCTATCTATCTTAAGATTCTTTTTCCTATAGTGACTAAATTTATTTATTTTTCTTTTTTATTTGGACTTTAGCCACTATTACAGCAATCAAATTATGGTTTCAAGATATGGGGAATGATGTGCCAAGACTCAAATCCTTCTTACTATTATTTTTTTGAGGTTTGTCCCAAGGCTCAGCCTTGATCTTTCTTCTTCATTTATAAACTGTAACTCAGGCCCCAGACACACTGTCAAATGATTTTGCTTTCTTCAGTGTCTTGGTGACCACATACTACAGTTGTCCTTTCTGCCCTCAAACTGAAATCAGGAAATCTGTTCTCCAAGTGCCCACAGCCAACAGCTACTGTTGCTTCACTTATTAGGCTCCTTCTTGCCTGCAGTAGCAGCGAGAGTCACATATGAGCATTATAATTGTGCTTAGAGTCACTTGACAATGGAAAATCCTTAAATCTTTTCCTACTCAGTTGTCAGACAATTCCATTCCTTCCATCTGTGAAATCTCCCAGCCTAGATGTCCCAGAGCTTATTGTTTGTTTATTCTGCAATGTCTAAACCTCTGACTGAACCTCAGCCCCTACCAGACATGGGTCTTGCTTAGGAACTTCTCAAGCTGTGTTAGGAGAATAATTGCTTACAATTAATTTTTGTTAATTTTGGCAGCTCTATATTTCCTCTGAGAAACTGTTTTGGTTTTGTTTTTGTTTTTTGGCAGGCAGGTCAAGAAAATTTAGAAGACTAGAAGTGTTTGTTTATTTATTTATTTTTTACCTATCCTGCCATTTTCCCACAATTCTCTCATTGGGCTTTTTGTTCTTACTAAATTTTTATCTCTATAAAAGAAAATTTTGGTAGTTTGATTGATATGGCATTGACTTTATAAATAAACTTAGTTAGGATTATAATTTTAATTATATTGGCTTAACCTACCTATAAAAATTAATATTTCTCTAATTATTTAGATCTGACTTCATTTTGTGTGAAAAGATGTTCACTCATGTTCAAATAACTCCAAATAATGTCAAATAATTGTTCAAATAACTGTCTTTGCAGGTAGACTTAGTATTTTATATTGTCTGCACTTATTTTAAATGAAATTTCTCTCTTTTCCTGTTGAATTATGATATTGAAATATATACTAGAATATATATGTGCACATATATACATACATGTATATGTGTAATGTTTATATATATATATATATATGTATATATATATGCATGGGTGTATATATATATATATATATATATATATATACACATACATATGTATGCTGATGACTTATGTGGATTTATTTTAAATCCTGCAACTTTGCTAAAGTTGAAAGATATTTCAACTAGTTGGGTTTTTGGGGGGAGATGTAGTTGTTGTCCATTGTCTAGGATTCTCTAACTAAACCATCATCATCTACAAAGAGTAATAGTTTTTGTTTTTATATTTTATCATTGCCTATTTTAATTCCTTTAATTTATTGTTTTATCCTTTTGCTGTAGGCAGCTAGTATAATACTGAATAATAGTTGTAATAATGGGCATCCTTCTTTTATCGCTGATCTTATTGAGAAGACTTTTAGCTTATTCTTATAGATAACGTTTGCACCTGGTTCCAGATAGATACTACATATCATTTTAAAGAAACTTCATTTGTCCCAAGCCTAATACTGTTTTTAATAAGATCAGTCATTTTCAGACTTTCCAAACTCATCCAACAAAAAAGGAAGGACTGAAAAGATGAAAAGGAACATGGGGTAGATAATGTTTGGTAACTAACAAATCTTAATTTCTCAAATGATAATATGTAAACACGTAAAACAGTTTGAATACTTGAAGGAACAAAATGTCATCTATTCCTTATATCACTGTCATCATGATCATCATTGTGATCATTATCTTCTTCACGTGCCTCATTGCCATTTCCTCACTAGAAAAGTCAGGTACTTTAGCACATAGAAAAAGGGAAACCCAAATTCAAATCTTGCTCCAAAAATTGACATGCAACCATTTGTAAGAATTAAATTCTCTGGAATTAAATATTTTCATCTCTCAAATGAAGGCATCCCTCTCAGAATCCTTCTATTTTTAAATCTATTTTCTTTGGTCATTGTTATTTGAGACTTTTCTACTATCACTTTACACTGCTAATGAGTCAAAAATTCAACTCAAAACAGCCTCTATATGATTGTATTTTCTCAGTGTCTAAAGTATAGAACTTAGAATTAGAAAGGCTTGATTTGAAACTTTGCCTAAGACACTAGTTGTGTAACACTGGGCAAGCCATTTAGCTTTCACATTTGTCTGTTTTTACTTAAACTGGAAATAATAATAGCACCTACATCATGGGGGATATTGTGAGGATTAAATGTCATACAAAGTAAAGTGCTTTATAACCTTTAAATGATACATAAATGCTGGCTAAAACTACTGCACATATTTGCCAAAACGAAAACAAATTCCCCAAATTGATACTCTGTGTGTGTGTGTGTCTGTGTGTGTGTCTGTGTGTATGTGTGTCTCTGTGTGTGAAGTGGACACGTGTTTTCATTGTCAAAATGTGTGAACACTTCCATGTCAACATGTCAAAACATTCCTGGTGTGAAAACTTCCACCCATTAAGAGCTATCACCTGGTCATATGTTATAGTTTTGGATAGTTTTCTAGTCAGATTAAGCTAATTACACAGAATTCCTCAACTGATATGTATTAGAGACAAGACATATTCCCTATTCCTCTTGATTCTGAAGGGACTTGCTCTCTACTCTAACATGCCTCTCAAATAGGTCTTATAACATTTAAATTACTTTCACAAGAAATTTCTTGAGCACATATTACTTTAATTTTTAATTGAAGCTCTTTAATTTTACAACATAATTTTTCACCATTGACCCTTGCAAAACCTTGTGTTCCAATTTTTCCCCACTTCTCTCCACCCCCAATATATATTAAATATGTTAAAAGAACGTGTAAATCCAATATAGGCATACATATTTATACAAATATCTTGCTGCATAAGAAAAATCAGATCAAAAATGAAAAAAATGGGAAAGAAAATAAAATTTAGGCAAACAACAACAAAAGAAGTGAAAATACTATGTTGTGACCAACACTCAATTTCCACAGACTTCTCTCTGGGTATAGATGGTTCTCATCATACAATCATTGGAAGAGGCCTGAATCATCTCATTTTTGAGAAAAGCTATGTCCTTTAGAATTGATCATTTTATAATCTTGTTGTAATGTATAAAAATCTCCTGATTCTGCTCATTTCATTTAGCATCAGTTCATGTAAGTCTCTCCAGATCTCTCTATTTTGACCCAGACATCTCACTGGTAGACATATGCATAATCAAAGACAGAAAGAAAAATATTATATATGTGAAATTGTTGTAGCAGCACTTTTAAAGTAGTACTGAAGAGAAAAAAATGGACATTTTCTTTTTGGCTGGAAAGTGAGAAAAACATTGTGGTACATGAATGCAATGGAATATTATATACAGTTAATGTGGAGAGATTTGCATTAATTAATAAAAATTAAGTAAGCAGGACTGGGTAAAACTTTTTTTAATGAAAAAAATGGAAATGTAAAGAACAATAACTTAAGGGAAATAATTGAACCTGGCTCCAAAGAAGAGAGAAACATGTATTGTCCAACATCATTTGCAAAGGAAGGAGTCTATGGGTTAGAATATTGCATTTCTTGATGGGCATCCAATCAATTTTCAATTCTTTCCCATAATAGGGGGATTCCCTTTATGGGTAGGATTAGATGGCAATTGATTTAATTGAATTCACTTGGTTTAATTTAAAACTATATGTTTATACTTAGGTTCTCTTAGAAGAGACAACACTATATTTGACAAAGAAATAATATGTGCTTATATATGTGGGTATGTATATGTGTATGTATGTATGTATATATGCATATATATTTGACAGTGAAATAATGTGTATTTAGGTATTTTATATATATATATATGTATATATATATATATATATATATATATGTATATATATATATATATATATATATATATATATATATATGTGTGTGTGTGTGTGTGTGTATGCATGTAGGCATTTATATTTATAGCTATGTCTATATGTGTGTATAAATATTTAAATATGGATATATAATTTTGTTTTTAAAATATTCTTGTTTATCTGATTAATCTGTATTGACTTAACAATCTCTTGGCCAAAATTGATGTTGAGAAAATAACTCCACATTTTATTCCTGATAAACAGTTGTTTTCTTGCTATACTGTAAATAGGTATGTATATATACATATATATTTTTTTCTTTTGCTACTAACAGAGATGAGACAACCACACTTAAGATCTATGAGTGTTTGCCCCTCACCTGCTCTCAATTCCTTTGTCTCAGGATATTATCAATGACAGCTCTTGACCATCAATGAGAGTTTCCTACTATTCTATACAAAGAGTTTTTTTTTTTAATTTACCTACTCTATCCAGTGTTTGTTTCTGCTTTTCAAGAGCAGAGAGATATTTTTGGGTATGATGGGGTGTCTATCTTTTTTGCACTAAGGTGCAAAATGTAAATAGAGAATTTTGTTTATTATCCTCTTTGCACTCTGTTCTTTTATCTCTATGACAACTATAAAAACAACTATAAAAGATCCTTCCCAAAAGCTGACATATCTTACTCTAGTGAATCAATATATGGAGAATCAGATTTCAAGAAATAGCATATGGGGGCTCAATAACATGGAGGATATGTTAAATATAAATAGTATGAAACCTGGAGATTTTATTTTTATTCAAGTTTTCATGTAATAACACTGAATGAAACCTAAGAAGTACAATAGAGACTTTCCTGATAAATAGCAGACTTTGGTAAGGCTGACAAACCTTAAACGTGGCTAAATTGGTTCATCCTCATTAAACACCTCTCAATACTCATCTAATAACTCAAGTTACTGAGAAGGTAACAATTTGCATTGCTAGAGGGTGCTTGCAAACTTGGGTATTCCCTAGATCAGGAAATTAGGAATCTAATCTCTACAGCTTTCTCCAAAAATCTGACTAGTACAAAAGCTCACATGCCTGTTTCTGTATATTTAGAAAAAATATCTGAAAGTATCTTTTCCTTGCTTCTATGGAAATGAAATAACTGTAAATAAATTTCTGTGTGTGTGTATGTTCATCTGTCTGCCTTTGTGTGTGTTAAATTATTATTACAAGTTCTTATAGCTTGCTATTTACCTGGGTCGAGGAGAATCACAGTAAATTATTCTGTAATATGACTGTCCTTTGAAATTCTGAATAACTCCATTGTAGTTTGGTTGAATAGAAATAAACCACTCTGTATTGTTTCATAGTCATGTATGGTAAAAAGCATTTCAGTATTTATTCTTTCAACTACAGCATTCATTTCCATAATTGAGGTTTATTTTCCTTAGGAATTCAAAAAGTTTTGAACATATCCTAAGTAAGGACTTTAGTTTTAAATACTTATTTAGAGCTATCAAAGGGAACTATTTTCCTAGTTATCATCTAAAAGGCCAAAGGGAAATGTAAAAAAACAAAACAAATGCAAAACAAAAAGCCTAAACATTTTCTTGTCTTCTATTTGTTTAGCAAAATATCAATCTACCATTTCCTGAAGATTGTACAGAGCATTTCTTTAATTATGTCAGACTACTCAAAAGCAAACAACAAGAAAACCTATCCATTCTACCTCTTTGGCAACTAGATAAAATACAAATTCTGAGTTTTGGCATTTAAGGACCATCTAGTCTAACTCCAATTTACTTTCCAGATTCATCCCGTACAACTAGTCTTGATTAGAAGTTCTGTAGTATGTTGGAGTGTTGATCTTGGAAACAGGAAAGACCAAAGTTAGCAGTCCTGTCTACAACATTAATTAGCTGGATGCCTTAAGGCAAATCACTAAAAAGATTTTTTCATCAAGATAAGAAGATTAATAATATCTCAAGTCACCAAGATATGGTGGTGTTCTGATGTTCAAATTTTATATGTATAGATAGATATAGATGTATATAAATTGATACATAAGTATATATTGATATCTATGTACATATATAAACATACACATATGCATATATGCATACACACAAACATACATGAATAATTTACTTTGTAACCTTTAGTTGTTGTTATTTTCCCCAAAAAACTGTGCAGTAGACACACAAGCTACTTTGTTTTTGTTTGATTTCATCTTGCCTTTGAATCAATTAATCAATAGGTTATTATTAAGTTCTTACTGTGTGGGAGGCACTGTGCTAAACATACACACACACAGAGTTATCTATTACACATTACACCATTCCCTATTGTGTTTTTTAATATTATACAGGTCATCATAAGACATTAAATAGGAATTTTGGGGAGTTTTGTGAAAGCCTCAGATGTTCCTTGTGTGAATACTAGCAAACAGCATAAAAATGCCTTAGAAACTCAGAAATATATAAAATGTGTGTATAGTATTATATAACATCAATGTATTTTATATTTTAATATCATGATAATTCAGACTTCTCTGATACAAAGAGAAGGCCAAAATTTTTTATATGGGTGTTCCAAATAATGGGGGCATCACAACCTTAACTGTTGTTATAGGGAAAGTGTAAGTTGGAAAGCTAGATAGACATACAGAAATAAACACAGTCATCCACATATATGCCCATATATGTGTATGTAAATATATATGTAAAATACATATTATCCCATATTATACATATACATATACAAATATATATATATATTTATATATATCCAGACATATACATATGCTCATTAGAATATTATTCATTTGTATGTATGTGTATATATACATATGTATGTATATATTTATATATACAATATGAAATGCAAGATACACACCAATTAGAAACCAGATAGCAATAACAATAGAAGGGAAGACTGGGAAGATGCAGAAGGACCTTCTGCAGAATGATCTTTGAGCTGTCAGGAAGGAAATCAAGGATTGTGAAAAAATGTTTATACATTTATATCTTGTTCATTTAACCTTTTCTTCATCCTCAGAGTATTCTTTCCTTATTTGGACCTTTTTTGATTTACTGATTGCATTCAAACTTATAGTTAGTTTTCCATGTATCTATTTTTTTCTATTAGAATAAAAGTTTTAAGACAAGGATTTTTTTTTCATTTTTTGGTACTTCAGCTCCTAGCCAAATGCATGACATATGGAAGGGATGACAGAGGCAGAACAAGGATAGGAATGATACCTGTGATCTTTATTAGCTAGGGAATGACTGAATGAGGAAATTCTCTCTACCAATGTATATTGAAACCTCCTCTGCAATTTCTAGTCTGAGAGATTTGCCTAAAGTACTGAGAAGTGCAGTGATTTATCCAGGTTCATATGTCAAAGGTGAACCTTAAACCTAGATTGGCAGTTCCGAAGAGGGCTTCCTGCCATTGCTCCCCCCAAAAAAAAATACACTGATTCATAAATCAGATGAGATACTTAAATAGATAGATAGATAGATAGATATATTAAATTGTATTTCTGATGAAGTGAAATGAATCTCTACTTCAATTACCCAATGCCATTCAAATTTCTGACATGGAATCCTTCAGAATCACTCTATTTTCAAAATCACCAGTAAATTCTAAATTTGGTCATTACCCTTATTTTGACCACCAGTCTCCTAAAATTCTCTCTTTCATTTAGCCTACTAGCCTCACCCTAATTCCATTTTCCTGGCTTAATTCCTGTAATCATACATTTTAATACTCAACTTATTCTAAAACATCTCAAATCTATGATCTACTATTGTGAGGTATTGTTCAAGGTCATCACTGCAACCTTCATTCTCTGTTTTTGTCCATGGATTGTCATGTTTTTCTAGAGTGAAGATATCATGTTGATTAAGCATATCATGTATATCCTGACTATCTAAGCTTGGTCAAGCCTTCACAACTACTTAGCCAACGATTATTAATCTCTCATTGAGTATCAAATTCTGAATAGTGGGTATATCCTCACAATCAAATAGCTTTTCAACCCTACCCCTACTACCTTCATTTTATGAAAATGGCTTCTTCTACTATAATGAAAAAACTGATGCTCTCTGAAGTGAGATTCCAGGACATTCTCCCTAGCCACTTTAATCCCATAGTAGAGGCTTGACAGAGCTTTCTACCATGCATTTACTTATAGAGAAGTCCTTCTTGCCCAAAATAAACCCCCTTGAATTTTTGATTCATTCAAAATATACTTCGACAAAAATATCTTCATTATAAATCTTGAGACAGGATTGCTTTTCTATATTTCCACACTTGGATGAATATTTCTTTTTTAGCTGCTCTATTGTCACATAAAATCAAGCCTGTTCTGCAATCTCTTCTTCCTTGTAACACCTGTATTCTTTTCTTTGCCCAAAATATTATGAATATATTTGAATAAGAAGGGAGATGAGAATTGTTTTGAGGGAAAATAGGGGTCAAAATAACAAACTCTGTAACAAAACACAAAATCTCTTTGAAAGGAAAATTGGGAAATGATATATAACTGTTCCAAATAGAAGAACCTTTGATTGGAGCACTTGAATATGCATGAACCAAATGATTGAAGGAAAATCAACATGGTGTCCTTTGATTCAATTAGAGACAAGGTGAAGATGAAGAAATCAAAGTTAGCCCCAGGCATGAACCAAACCACCTTCTTCCCCTGACATTCATATTCCTGTTAAGAGTATAATAATTTTCCTAGTCACTATCCTTTTTATTCTTCTTCCTTATCTTTTCCTTCACTGAATCAGATTTTCCTTCAATCAACCTATTCAAGTCTTCCTAATCAAGGAATTTCTATTTAGATTAGACACATAATTTCTCTGTTCTCCCTCTCAATAAAGTTTGTGTTTTGTTACAGAATGTTTTGTTTTTTATTTGACTCCTCTTCGCCTTCAAAATAACTTCTTTCATTGACCAACATTTTTGCCTTAGAAGTAAAATTTGTAATAAGAGACAGAAAAAAAATTGTCCCTTCAAAATTCTTATTATCTATTTACTCTATGATTCAATGCCATCAAGTAGAGAATTAATACATATCTCATTACTAAACATTAAATGTAACCTTTGAGCATAGCTCAAATAGAGCCATGACACTGGAGTCACTGGTAAGACCCTAAATTTGGATTGCTACCTTAACCATGCATTGTTGATATGTTCTGTGAATACAAAGTTAACTTATAAAATGGAGGCCTCCATATAGTGTTCAGAATAACTAAAAATTTTAAAGGACTTATTTTTTTTTAATTTTCAAATATCTTATCAGATGTGACTGCTCTTTTTTACTTATTAATTTTACTTATAATTGGAGGGAGTAAATGATGGCCCATCAAAAAAGACTATTGTCATCAATCTACATTGCTCATTTTTAAAATAGGCAATCAATATAGAAATTGCCTTTATTGATCAATAATATCTTTTTATTCAAAATTTGAACTTCCCCCTGGGAAGATAGAGGAAAAAATTAGTGAAGGAGCAGTAATGCATAGATAAACATGTAGCTTTTTGTGATTTTTTTACAAATCAATTTGAATTTATGCACCTGATAAAATAAACTAATATAATTTATATCTTTGGCATCATTTTTATATGAAATATCATTTTTAGAGTTTGATATGATAATTTTTATAAAGAAATCAAGTAGTTATAGAATAGAACTATCAAGAAACATCAACAGGTTAAAAATTAAGGGTTTTATTTGGAAATACCATATTCATTACATGTATTTCTTAGGAAATACAAGGATGAATAGCAAAGGGATTATAGAAATACACAATTGTTAGACAAGTGACCAATTTGTGTATCTATCTATCTATCTATCTATCTATCTATATATGTATACACACATAGATACATATATATATAAATATAGATATATACATATGCATTATGGGAATTACAAAAATTATATATATATATATATATATATATATATATAGACTGAGAATTAGCATGTTCTTAGTCCTAACTTTCACGTATAATTTTCAAAGATTTATAATGAGAGGTCTTCTCCGAATGGACATTTTAAATCATATACGAAAGCTAGCATTTGCTGGAATATCCCTGCCATTGTGTGTTATAATAATTTGAAGTAAAGCATAAAAATGTGTATCATGGTACTAAGACACTCGGGGTGGGAAAGTTTGCAGTTCAGAAACAAATTCTTCCCATTCCATAGAGATTAGAGATTTGATAGTGAATGCAGAGGAACAGAGATCAATGGGATCTAATAACAAGTTTGTGCCTATTCAGATGAGTGCAATATTATAGCTCTTCCCTTAGTGGATATTTAGTAATAATATAATCTCAATTACTATCACGTCTCTCTCATAATCAATCAGTGATGACTACAATTTATAAGGATTACATTTAAATTTTTATAACTTATTATTTTTATTTTCCACTCTCCAATACTCCCTGTTTCAAAAATATGATTTTAACATATTTTTATAGTAGTTAAGAACATTACATTTTGAAAAGTCTGTGATAACAGGATAGAAGATAGAAGAATTACAAAACAATAAATCAATAACAGAGATATATTTGTTGGAGACAGCCTGGCACAGTGGATTGAAAACTGTTCTCAATGTTAACAAAATCTTGGCTCAAGTCTGATCTTTTACACACATATTATCTATCTATCTATCTATCTATCTATCTATCTATCTATCTATCTATCTATCTAGACTATGTGACTTTAGACCAATCATTTAATTTCTTATGTTCCTAGGCAACTCCCTAAATATGTAAGTTGGATATCAGATGCTCCTCTCCATTGATAGAGGGAGTTTCTCAATATATAAGTCCTTATATCAATGAACTCATAGTTTTATTGCTATGATTTAATTAATTTGCATACTCCTTTAGCAGATGAAAGGCCAAGTAGTTCTTAGTAAATGATCCTTGTAAATTGCTATGCCCACATCAAAACAAACAAAATCAATTTTGGAAAGATGAGCCTCTCCCAGTGTATCCTGTGTCGTCATCAGACAATAGGTACGTATTATCTTTCCCAGAATAACACTTGAAGTCTTTTTAGCCTATGAGAAACTACAAGACCTTGTATTCCACTATAATACACTCTTAAAGAATCCAAGGTCAGCTTCTTGTCAGGACAAATCAATAGAGCAGAACTTTAATGGAAGAAATAATAATTTGACATTTTTGACAATTTTGGCTACTTTCAACCAAGTATCGATTACTGTCATAACAATTGGATAAATGTTTTGAACCATATTTCTGTATCTGTACTACTAAAATGATTATGTAGAAACTGGTGATAATATCACTTTATAATCCATCTACTAAAAATGGAAGCACACTTATTTAAATATAAATTTAAACATAATAAAATATAACTAAATGTAATTAAATCACATGCTACTTGGAAATATAATATTTAAAATGATTATACTAGAGGACTATATATTTAAACCTGCTTACATTACATGTACTGGTGACTTAGTTTACTGGTGTTTAGGTTAAGAATGCTCCTAGCTTCACATGTTATTGTCTTTGGCTGTAATGTAAAGAATGAGTTGGGGTAGATTCTGGTTTCTGCCTTCTATTACATTCCTTTTTTCCCATCTCAATATGATATCAATTACAAACTTTTTAAATTCTATAAACTATATTTCTTAATTGCTCTAGAATCTTGCTATTGACTTCATTATAGAAATATAAAGTTCATGTAATATTAGAATTTTGCATATATATTTTGAAAGGATGATTTACATTGTATTATATAATCTATGGAACAAAGAAAAAAGAATCCCTATTCTCTTCTAATGCTGAGTATAGCACTTGGATTAGTAGCACTTGAATGCTTTTGGATTGATGTAGTTGTTTCCCCATGTACTATGCCATGTTTCAATCAAAGGAGGTTTACAAACATATTGTTTTTAAGTTCCATTAAAAAAAATTAACACTAAATTGTGTACACATATGCATACATTATACATGCATGTGTGTATATTTGTAGACATGTGGATATAAACAAACACATTTATACACACATTTTTTCTTGTGCAGTCTAATAGTGGAATATATGAGATGAATCAACTTTAGAAATATCATTTTGTTCAAAAAACACAATTTTACAAATGAAGAAGCTACATATTAGGGAACCCAATCACACAACTAGTAAGTCAAAAAATAAAGATTTGATCTCAGCTCCTAGATTTCAAAAGCATGGTGTCATAGACAAAGGATTTGATTCAGACTCAAAGAGCCTACATTCAAATACTATCTCTGCAAGTTATTACCAGTATGAATTTGAAAAAATAACTTTAACTCTCTGGGACCATTTTGTATTTTAAAAAAAAGACATAACTGAACAATCATTGAGAAGATTTCCAGCTTTCAATTCTTTCCCCTTTTCACTACTCTAAAATTTCTAAGCATACCAAAATTTCCTTGTTGCCCATCTAATCTCTCTGCAATTTTGTTTTCTAATGTTCAGCACCTTCCATCTTAAAGTTAAAGCATCTAGTGAACCTCTGTTCTCCTCATAAATAACTACTTGCAATTTAAAATATAGAGAGTATTTCTTTGCGAAACAAATGTCAAGGCATTGCTATGTGGTTCAGTAGCTGTATAAATTAGACTTGCACATTTAGGGAACAATCTTTATAATTTTTGGAGCTATAGTGAGCAGTAACAACTACCACAATTAATGTCACATTAGAAAGAACTGAAAAACATGCCTTTAAAATATTGCTAAGAATAAATGATTCCAACATCTGCTAGAAGTCTCATTCTATTAAAGTTGAGCATGTGGTGTACTCTTGATTTGCCTGGTTCACAACTTTGTCATTTAAATAAAATAAAAGGGATGACTACTAACTAGTTAATTCTATACAATATGGAAGATATAGTTGAAGATGAAAAAGTAATAGGAATTCTGGGTAGAGATAACCAGATCTTCTTTGTGTCTGCAACAGTGAATTCTGAATGGAACAATGTTATAAACTTATATGTCTACTTTAATAAAGTAGATTTTCACAAATTTCAAAGAAAAGTTAATATTAATAAGAAACTAAATGGAAATATTATGCAGAAGACATGAGACCTTTTAAAATATTTATTTTACTGATTTGTTTGGACATTTTCTAATTAGAAAACCTCCAATTTTTTTCACTAAAAATAATCAAAACCATTAAGCAAAACTATTTTGAAACAAAAATATATGATTCCCAGCAATCAATGTTCTACATTTATCATTTCTTAATAGAAACAAAAGATTCCCCAAAAGGGAATAGATCTACTTCACTTGTGTAAGTTCAAATTGGTTTTGCAAAATTAAAAAAATTAAATGTATGATTATTCTTATCTTCCTACTATTCCTACATCACTATAAATATTAGATATCTAATATTTATGACAGTTGATGCATTATAAACATTTTCCTAATAAGAAGTTCTTCTTCTTACTATAGTTGCATTGATGTTGATAATGCAAAATTTTTCAGTTTTAGGTAAATGATATCTTTGTGTTTTTATAATCATTCATGAATTTTGTTTTATGATTTCTTCCTATAAAATATGAGATATATGATCTCTAAATTTATTCCATTTTTATGATGTTACATTTTAAATTTGTAGCATATCCATTTCAAATTTATTTTGAAAGGATAGTTTACCTGTCAGATCTATGTAAAAGGAAGGATTTGTGGCCAAAGAAGAACTGACATTCATTATTGAACAGACAATAGATAACTTTGATTATATTATATTAGAAAGTTTTTGTACAAACAAAACTAATGCAGAAAAGTTTACTAGGGAAACAATAAACTGGGAAAACATTTTTACATTCAAAGGTTCTGATAAAGACCTCATTTCTAAGAACATGTAGAGAATTGATTCAAATTTATAAGAATTCAATCCATTCTTCAATTGATAAAAGGTCAAATGATATGAACAGATAATTTTCTGATGAAGAATTTAAAACCATTTCTAGTCATATGAAAAGGTGCTCTAAATCACTATTCATCAGAGAAATGCAAATTAAGACAACTCTGAGGTATATGAGATGAGAGGTACACACTTTTCAGATTGGCTAAAATGACAAGATAATAACAAATGTTGGAGGGGATGTGGGAAACTGGGACACTAATTCATTATTGGTGAAACTGTGAATGGATCCAATCATTCTGGAGAGCAATTTGGAACTATGTCAAAAGAGCTATCAAAATATGCATACTCTTTGATCCAGCAGTGTTTCTACTGGGCTTATATCCCAAAGAGATCTTAAAGGAGGGAAAGGGATCCACATGTGCAAAAATGTTTGAGGCAGACCTCTTTGTAGTGTCAAAAAACTGGAAACTGAGTGGGTGCCCATCATTTGGGGCATGGTAGAATAAGTTATGACATATAAATGTTATGGAATATTGTTGTTCTATAAGAACTGATCAGCAGAGAGACCTAGAGAAACTTACATGAACTGATGATAAGTGAAATGAACAGAACCACCACAAGTTCATTTTACATGGCAACAACAAGATTATATGATGATCATTTCTGATGGACATAGCTTTTTTCTTTTTTTTTTTTTAATTTAGAATTTTTTTCACAGTATATATGCATGAGTAATTTTTAATAATATTATCCCTTGTATTCATTTTTCCAAATTATCCCCCCCTCCCTCCATTCCCTCCCCCCGATTACAGGCAATCCCATACATTTTACATGTGTTACAATAAAACCTAGATACAATATATGTGTGTAAATACCATTTTCTTGTTGCACATAAGTATTAGATTCCGAAGGTATAAGTAACCTGGGTAGATAGACAGTAGTGCTAACAATTTACATTCACTTCCCAGTGTTCCTTCTCTGGGTGTAGTTATTTCTGTCCATCATTTATCAACTGGAAGTGGGTTGGATCTTCTTTATGTTGAAGATATCCACTTCCATCAGAATATATCTTCATACAGCATTGAAGTGTACAGCGATCTTCTGGTTCTATTCATTTCACTCAGCATCAGTTGATGTAAGTCTCTCCAAGCCTCTCTGTATTCCTCCTGCTGCTCATTTCTTACAGAGCAATAGTATTCCATAATCTTCATATACCATAATTTACCCAACCATTCTCCAATTGATGGGCATCCATTCAACTTCCAGTTTCTAGCCACTACAAAAAGAGCTGCCACAAACATTTTGGCACATACAGGTCCCTTTCCACTCTTTAGTAATTCTTTGGGATATAAGCCCAGTATTAGTATGGCTGGGTCAAAGGGTATGCACAGTTTGATAACTTTTTGGGCATAGTTCCAAATTGCTCTCCAGAATGGTTGGATTCTTTCAGAACTCCACCAACAATGTATCAGTGTCCCAGTTTTCCCACATCCCCTCCAACATTCATCATTATTTGTTCCTGTCATCTTAGCCAATCTGACAGGTGTAGGACATAGCTTTTTTCAACAGTGAGATGATCTTGTCCAGTTTCAGTAATTTTGTGATGAAAAGAGACATCTACACCCAGAAGTAGCACTGTGGGAACTAAGTTTGTATCATAACATAGAATTTTCATTCTTGTAGTTGTAGTTTTTACTTGAATTTTTTCTTTCTTATATTTTTCCTTTTTGATTTGATTTTTTATGTGCAAGATAATTATATAAATATGTATGCATATATTTGATTCAACATATTTTACCATGTTTAAAATATATTGGATTACTTGCCATTTAGAGTAGGGAGTGGGGAGAAAGGGAATTGATCATCACATAAACTTGTGGCTGTGTACAATGTTTTCTTACTTCTATTCACTTCACTTAACATTAGTTCATGTAAGTCTCTCCAGGCCTTTCTGAAATTATCTTGCTGATCATTTCTTACAGAACAATAACATTCCATAACATGCATACACCATTGTTTTGGGTCAGAACTCTGAAACAAGGATTCTTACAAGGTGTTGTCAGTAGAATTGATAAAGGCAGTGGTTATCTAGTTTTGCCTGGTGCTTAATAGTTCTCTAAGTTCAGTACATGTACTTAATACTTAATATAGTTCCCAAGATTCAAACCTATGATAATGAAGCATATAACAGCTAGCAAGGACAGGACCAGATTCATAACCATCTTTGGTCAGGCTCCTTTAACTCTCCTGCGGGACTGAGAGATTTATTCACTCCATCTCACACTACCTTGGTGGCAGCCTCTCATCCTTAGCTTCTCCACTGAAACCAAGACTCCTGGAAGATCTCTAAAAGAAAAACTAGCCCTGGCCCAAGGAAAGGAAATTAGACTTTGAAAGAGATAATAAAGGATTTGGTTTTTAATACCTGGCTAATCTCCTGGAGATTAATCTACAGAAAGAAGGCTGCTCCCAAGACCTCCAGAAAACAGAACTAAGAAGATTACATACCATAGCCTATTCACCCATTCTCCAACTGATGGGCATCCACTCAGTTTCCAATTCCTTGCCATTATAAAAAGCCTGCAACAAATATTTTTCCACATATGGGTCCTTTCCCCCCTTTTAAAGACCTTATTAAGTCCCTTATGATATCATTTTCCTAATTATCTCCTTATACTGCTCAGGAGTTCTGTATCTGAAAATCAAAATTTCCAATCAACTCTTGTCTTTTCATCACAAATGCTTGAAAATTCTCTTTTTCACTGAATGATCACCTCTTCCTCTAAATGATTGTGGTCAGTTTTTCTGGATAGGTGATTCGTGGTTGCAATCCTAGCTCCATTGTTTTCTGGAATATCATATCTATCTATGTAGAAAGTGCTAAAGATTATGTTATCCACTATACTTGAATTAATTTTTTCTGGGTATTTGCAATATTTTCTCCTTGTCCTTGGAATTCTAAAATTGGGTATAATATGCCTGGTAGTTTTTATTTTGGGATTTCTTTAAAGATGTTATCAGTGATTTATTTTGATCTCTATTTTATCCTCTTGCTCTAGAATATAAGGGTAGTTTTCCTTGATAATTTCTTGAAAGGGGATGTCCAGGGTTGTTTTTTGATCATGACTTTCAGGTACACCCAATTTTGCTTTTTAAAGCATTCTTCTCCTCACTAATTTTTCTATTTCCTTTTGTACCATTTCACATTTCAGGGAATTGTTTTCTTTTTTCAACTTTTCAACTGTGAAAAACTTTGTCTAAAAAATACATTGCCTAATTTTGAATTCAGAAAACTGGTGATGAAGCACATTGTCCTTTTGCAGAGAGATTATAGACTGGATAGATGGAAAGATACTTGCATCTTCTACCACTGAGTCTGTGATGATTAGTTTTGTCTGACTATTCTATATGAGGGCTTATCTTTAGGGAGTAAGACAGTGGAGTGGGGGAGAAAGTAAGATATAACACAGAAGGACAGAGAGAGAGAGAGAGACAGTGACAGACAGAGACAGACAGCGACAGCAACACAGAGACAGCAGCACAGAGACTGAGACACAGAGACCGAGACAGAGACAGAGAGAAACAGAGAGGAAAAAAGAATCAATGAAATGTTACAAAGAAAACACAACATTGGTAAGTTCAGAATTATACAGACTAAAATAGGGTCATTTTTTTTTTTTTACTAAGATGTTAATTTTAATGTACACCAAAAATTAAATGATAAAAGTTTACAAATTCATAAAATCCCTCTTTTTGTTCTTCTTTATAAGATAAAAGTTCATGTTTACTGACTTTTTTTTTTTTTTGTGCTAAGACAATTGGGGTTAAGTGACTTTTCCAGGGTCACACAGCTAGGAAATGTTAAGTGTCTGAGGCCAGATTTAAACTCAGGTTTTCCTGACTTCAAAGCTGGTACTCTATCCTTTGCGCCTCCTAGCTGTCCCTGATACATTTTTTAAAATATATTAACTTATAGTTTTTTTTTTTTTGTTTGTTTGTTTCTTGGTGTTCTACACTTAAAAATATGCCTATTCGCTAAATGTGTCTCCAAAGCTTCAGTTATGTTAGTGGTCCTGTACAATCCATCCTATTGACTAGATAATGCTTATTTTATAGGATAATCAATCACATGCTAATAATTGATTAGGCTTCTTGTTTTCTCACTAAGCAAACATATCAATCCAAAAGATTTTATAACATTTTTTTTCAATGAAGTCTGAAACTATTGAAGCTTTGATGGATTCAAGGAAACAACCCAGATGAATTGTTGGTTACCTCAGGCAGGAAAAAGTCTTTATGAAAGTTCTAAACATATGAGAAATTTGACTTGAGAGCTGGTTCCCTGGAAGTAGCCAAGGGGAAAAGAGCAGCCAGGAAATTGTTTTCCATTAGACACAGCTGCCTTAGAATAGTACAATCTTTCCCCTAAGAAATAAACTCAAGTTTGGCTCATAAGGGTTCAGAGGTTAGAATCCTTTGCCTGCACATTACCTTACACTTTATGTATTCATTAAGTGTTTCTACCTTTTTATTTTTAATTAAAATTTTTAAATATCCATATTACAAGCTAAGCTTTCATATCAATTATTTACATTTATATTTGTTAATTCTGAAAGACCATATAACATAACACATATTCATTTGTTTTAAGTCATGATCACAATTTTATTTTGTCCACTTCATTCCTTTTCCTCATATAATGTTCTGTTCAGGGTATACTTTTTTAAGTCTATTTTTAAAATTTACATTATTTCATAAAAATCTTTCCAAATATCTTAGATTACTCAAACATGTTGGTCTAAATGATATTACAATATTTTCTTACAGTTATGTGCCATGATTAATTTTTTAATTATTCTGTCATTGAGCACTTCCTTTCAGTTATTTGTATTTGCAGAGAATCTACCTGAAAATCTTTGACTAGATAGTTCTTTCTATTGGGGGGAGAAGTTATACTTTCAGGGTATATTTCCCAATATTTCATTTTTGGAAGAATAGTGTATAGTATTTTTAACCTTTCTGAATAAATGAACTTTGCATAAATGTAAACACACACACACACACACACACACACACACACACACACACACCGTAGATAGTCAAGATCTCTCACACTTGCTGTATTTCTGGAAAAAAAATAGATCACCATATTCTTCACCATAGCTTGATAACTTTCAATATGGAGAAGACCAGGGAAGCATATTATCATGGTATCTTTTTTCTTTTCTTTTTTCACATTCTTGCTATGTTAGGGTAAAGTCAATCTCCTTTTATTTAGTCTTCTTATGAGTACCTTCTTCTCAACATCAAATCTGAGGTGTTATTTATATTGGAGCCATTTTGACAATTGACAAGCAATATAATAGTGACTCTAATAAGATTATGAAATAAAAGAGGACAAAATATTGTCATTTATTTATAGGGCTCATATACATATTTTATATTTTATGATTTGTTTTTTCCTTCAAGAAGTGAAATGGGGAAAAACAGCATTGGACAGATCAACATCAAATGTCACAAAAAGTGAAATTAACAGCCAGTAAAATCATCTGACCTAGTAGGAGTCATTTCAGAATCAGCTTTGTATGTGTCTAATCAAGTTTTTCACTGGGTAGAACAAACACCAAAATCATATTATTATCAATTCAGAAAAGGGAACTTTAGACAGAATCTACTACCCCAACCCTTTCTGTTAATATATAATCAATTCACAAAACTAGAGGATTTAAACAATTACCTCAAAGATTCATAGGAATTAAAAGGCAAAATAAATAAATAAATAAATGAACCCTGGTCTTCTGTCTTCAAATTATCAACACTTAATTGAAAGAATGAATAAGATATGAAGGATATATGAAATTAGCTTTAACCCAACAAATATAAATTGCTAAATAGTTAAAGAAATAGAAACACATTTCTATACATTTAACTTTTTCATTGTCTTTGCTGTATAATGAACACAAACAAAACAAAAGGAATGTCTGTTCCTGAGGATTTTAAGTTTGTAGAGAATGGTAGTAATAATAAGAGTTGAATAGTAATTTAGGAATTTAAATTTGATTAATGTCATTTCTTCAGATTCTTTAGTATCAGAGTTTGATTATGAATGCCAATTTATTTTCAAATCTAGAGAACTTTTATTATAATATACTGTTTTTTGGGGGTACTATTATTACAAAAGAGTTAATATTAATATATTATTTCTTAAAAATAATCTCTATGTATAAAACAAGAAAATCTTTGATGAAATTATCAAAAGAAATCAGACAAGATGTCACTGATGATTTTCCATAACAGAACAATTTTTCACAGTCAGAACTGATTACAAGATAAAAAGAAGACAGAAGCCCTATTTGTTTGTTGATTTAATAATGAAATAACTATACCAATATTCAAAAGTACAGACTATTTTTCCTCAGATTATTTACAAAACTTATGATACTGCAATATTAATCAATATATACAATTTCAGGCATAACTTTTTTTTTAAACCTTTATCAGTCAGTATCAAATGAGACACAAAACGATGAGATGTGCCTCCCAAATGTGTCATAGTGAGACAGTCCTTTTCTCTCTTCCATCTGGCAATATTCCTCCTGTCCCAGATCGGGAGTTAAAGACATTCTTTAGTAATCTATCCATGTGTTCTTTTATATTGTATAACTATATCCCTATATTTCTAATAACTGGGAAGTATAAATTGAGCAAGACTCAACTCTTTTATCCCGGTTCACTTTTGTGAATTATTTTAATTAACCAGATATGATTATTGGTTCTATCTTTTAATTAAATATAGGATATTTCATCTATAGCCTTACAACATTAAGACCTTGTCCTCTTTGGAGGCTATGAGATGGGAACTTAAAAGCTCCCAAAGTTCTTTCTTTCTTAGCCTTGCCTTTGCTTCCTGATACTTGAAAGAGGTCACTTCAGCTTGTTCATCTAATAAATGGCAAAGCTGGCATTGAAACATATTTCTTCAACTTCAAATTCAGGATTATGATTCTTTCCACTTCACCATGATACCAGTATTGTTATTATCATTGGGGAGAAAGCCATCTCTTTGCCAAGATTTGAAAAGGATGTTAAAATGTCAGTTTTCCTGAAAACTTGAATCATAATCAGGATAGTCATGGAAGTTATAGATGGATAGATATGTCAATGAATGGTAAGATGAAGAGATTAACAGAGGGATACAGCATTGGTGAAATAGTGAAACTAGATTTAATGAAAAATAGATTTTTGAACTGTATGGACAAGTATACATACATTGTTATTTAACATATACTTTAACATATTTAACATGTATTGGTCAACCTGCTATCAGGGGGAAGGGGTCGGGGGAAAGAGGGGAAAAGTTGGAACAAAAGATTTTGCAATTGTCAATGCTGAAAAATTATCCTTGCACATATCTTGTAAATAAAAAGTTATAATAAAAATAAAATAAAAATAAATTATAAAAATAATTCAAAAAAATAAAAGAAAAAAATAAATTTGTGAATTACAAAGTAGAATCTAAATAATAGGGACAGTTGGCAGATATAGCTGGAAAGCCACAAGGTTTCCTTTAGCTGTAATAACTTTCTTCTTCTTTATAAATACTGATATACTACCTTCCCTTCAATGCCCAACCCAAATGTTAATACTTTTATAAACCTATCCAATTTCCTTGGGCCAAAATACTTTTATCAGTCAAACCATACATTAACTTGATTTCTATAATCTATTTGAAACCTTTCCTGATCTACATTAAGTAGATAATATCTTACTTTTTTATTTATTATTCTATAAGTCTTACATTTATTTCTGTTTACATTTTCTTTATTCATTCAATAAACTTTTACATACCTACTATGTGACAGACACTACACTAGGAGCTGAGGATACAAAAAAGGGAAAGATAGTCATGGCTCTCAAGGAACTGATCAGTACCATAAAAATAAAAATTTTATTTTGTGTTTTCATATATATATATATTACTAATGTGGAATTAGTGTATGTAAGTTTACTTGTTTATTGATTTAATTGATTGAGGACCTTATAGTATTCAAATTTCTCATTGTTTTTGTGTGTCTAATTTTCCAATTCCATTGTGCCTTTCTTAATAACAGGGGCTATGATTGTTTCTTGTTTCATTGCTTCTTTCAGTGTTTGCACACTTCCCTGTCCAATATTTATTTAATTATAATTTTTTTTCAACATTGTTGTTCAGGCCTTTGTAGAAGACTTACAAATATTATACAATTATTATGAGTGCTCAAATTAACTATAAGATACATAAGAAGAAAGACACTATATGCATGAAGAGAAAGAACTGATAAATATAAGTATGCATAGAATAATCACACACACACACACACACACACACACATACACACACACACACACACACACACACAAGCATATATATGCCTATTTGTGTCTAATTGTAGCCAAATCTGAAGTAGGGAGTGGAAAGATAGAATAGGGGGGAAAAAGGCAGAATGCAAGAAATTTACATATCTTTGTGGTCTATTTAAAGGGAATAGCAAGTTACACATAATGAATTTTCAGTTTCATGTGTAATATTTTTTATTGTACTGTTATGGAAAAACTAATTTTATTTCATACATTTACACAAATAAATAAATAATGAGTTGTACTTTTGTACAACTGGGGTTTCACATCCAAAAAGAAAATGAAAGTATTCTTTGAAAGTGGTGCTGGCAAGGAGGTTAGGCCGCCTAAAAATTAATTTGAAATTTTCACCAGATGGAAAGCAATTTGGCTTCAGTAAACATAAACCTAGATCAGTTTAAAGAACTGAGGATGTGAATAAACTGATATCCTTCATAACTAGGTTGAGATGAAAAGCCGTCCCATGTATAAAATTCCCAATATATAATTATCATATGCTAAAAGTAGAAAATGTTATTGAATTTATAGATAAATGATAGGTGGAATATAAAGGAATCCAATATATACCTAAAAGCATCTTTCCTAGTTACGTTTCATATCATTTGGAAAGAGAAAGAATAAGAACAAACAAACCAAGATTCTCTTGTTCTACTATTAGCCAAAATCTACTTTTCATATCTTTAAAAAATAAAATAACCTACAATGAAGCAAGCAATTAAAAATATTATTCTTTTATGAGAGAAAAAGGAAGAAAATTGCAATGAAAAATTGCTTAGCAATTTAAATGATATTCATTCTTTTCATATTTGGTTTACAAAAACTTGGCTTGCTGAGGAATCTACAATAAATTTGTTATTGATAGGATACTTAGGAGTTGCTTCATAGTTAACAGATTATAAACCTAAGCAATAAGCTTTTGGAAATACTCAATTGGAAGGAGTCCCATGCAATTGGGGTTCTACTCTTGGTTTTGCAACTAATTAACTATGAGAAGTTGGGCAAGTAATTGAACATCTATGAACTTCAATATTTCATATATTATTATACCATTTGACCTAAGACATGATTTTGAATAGCATAAAAGGAATAAAGTACATGTACATATTTCACAAAAAATATTAATAGATAGCATAACCTTGGATATTTTGTCAAGCACTTATGAAGGTTAATGTGAAAAATGTAAATTCCAATATATAATTCAATGCTTAGGACAGTTTTTAGTATGTGAAAAGTATTGAATTGATGTTTGAATTGACCTTCAGAAACTTCCTTATCCTTCCCCCTCCATGAACAACTCTCCAGCAAAAAAGAAATAGCTTCAGATTTCTAAAAGATTCTGACATTTTTTCTATTTTTAAAAATGTATTCAGTTACAAACATGTCTATAGAACTCAGAAGTTGAAGGAAACCCGGCCAAAAAGCTATGGAATGAAATTATGAACAATAACACTCTAACATCCAATTTAAGTAAAAGCATGGAAAGAAATAAAACTCTTATCTTGTATCTCCTGGGTTACAAGTTTGATCTTTTTTCAAGTGTTGTTTTTCTTTGGAAATATACTTTCAGAGTTATTTTCTGTACAATTTTACACAGTTTCTTGGTTGTTTCTTTACTATTATGTGCAGTTTATCATTTATTTGTATAATTGTTGTAATTACAATGTACCATGATGTAATTACAATGGGTAATGATGTTGTAAAACTTCCCGCTAAATTTCAAGGAATGTATTTACTCAAAACAGTTTTTAAAGTTTAGTGGATAATCTATTTTGTAATCTCTTTTAGGCACCAAACTGGTTGTGTTTGTATTGTATATAAAAATGTAGCATTAACTTTTAAACCTTATTTTCCAATAATAAGTCTTAAATGTCTACAGTGTAAAGAGAATCCGAGATGTTATATTCTTTCTTTTATAGGTGATATGAAAACTGGATCCACTTGTCTTCAAATCACAGGTGTTATACTTAGAGTTCTGGCAAAATTCCAGCTCCTAGTAATTGCATTCTGAGTACAAAAGTATGTCTGTAATTTGAATTGCACCAAATAGTCTAGGTTCACTGTTCTTGTCAGTTGAATCATATTATTTTCTTCTATTGTTCAAGTAATCATAATTTTTTCAAGGTAGTTCTGTGTCACATTTAGAAAGTTTAAATAAGTCTATGAAACAAAGAAATAAATTATATACTAATGTCTTTTGACTCCAAGATCTTTCATAAGAAAGTTAGTACCTGTGATTTTACCTGTCTAAACTTTGTACTGAAACTAAAATCCTAAGATTTTAGTATTCTGGATTACAATATTGAATCACAGATATCAAAGGAATGGTTTGGGTCACCAAAATCAACTTAATCTAATATAGTTCAAAAAGCTCACCAATGAAATTTTAAAAGAGTGATACTTTAGTTATTTTAAATTCATCATTTTGAAACTTGAATTTTCATGTTATTAATAAAGATTTTACTCTCTTAGTCATATTTTTAAAATTTATTTATGTATTTATTTTCAATACACATTGCTTTATGAATCATTTTGGGAGGGAAAAAAGGGAAAAACCATGGAGAGAAAAAGAAACAGAAAAGAGAAGTGAACATATCAGTCTTCATTTACATTCAATCTTCATAGTACCTTTTCTGGAGGAAAATAGCATGTTCTGTCATTGTGACAGACAATTGTGAGCCTTGGATCACTCAGCCATTGAGAAGAACCAGGTCTCTCATAGTTGATCATCACCAATTCTTGTTGGTATTGTGTACAAAGTATTCCTGATTCTCCTTCTTTCATTCATCATCAATTCAAGTAATTCTTTCCAGGCCTTTCTAAAAGCAGCTTGTTCATCATTTTATATAAAAGAATCATATCCCATTACCACAGCTTATACAGAAATTTCACAACTTCAGCAATAGTGCATTAGTGTCCCAGTTTTCCCACATCCCTTCAGACATCTATCATTATCTTTTCCTATCATCTTAGCTAATTTGAGAAGTGTGAGGTGGTAACTCAGAATTGTTTTAACTTGCATCTTTCTAATCAAGAGTGATTTAGAGCATTTTTTTTCATATGACTATAGATGGTTTTAATTTCATTATCAGAAAATTATTCATATCCTTTGACCATTTATCATTTGCAGAATGGCATGTATTCTTATACATTTGACACTGTTCTTTATATATTTTAGAAATGAGACTTTATCAGAAACACTGTAAAAATTTTCCCCATCTTTTTGCTTCCCTTTTCAATTTGTTTTTATTGGTTTTGTTTGTGGAACACCTTTTTAATTTAATATAATCAAAATTATTAATTGCTTTTCATAATGTTCTCTAGTTCTTCTTTAGTCATAATTATAGTCTTAAACTTTCCCTATTAATCTTTTCTTCTTAATATAATAATATTCTGTTAGATTTTTACCTCAAATATAAAATGTAAATTGAATGAATACAGGAAGATTTTTGTACCCAAATGTATCCCTAGTTAGGCATTATTTCTTTTAAATTAGCAATTTCTTATAGCTTTTATTCCAAGCTTCCTTCATCAAAAAAGCTTTCTATATTATCACTTCTATTCTCTCTCTTAGAGAAGTACCTTCTCCCTTCTTACTCTAAGAAAATGAAAGCCATTTTCATAAGTGTGTTCTGTCACCCATAATTCATTCTGTCTAAATATAAACCAACTATTCAAAAATCATAAATCAAATTTCAAAAATTTTAATCATTTTAAATCTAAAGCTACCATTAATATCATTGGTTATCTTTGTCCTGCTCTCCTTATATTGTTATCAATTCATAGAAGCCTTCTAAGTTTCCTTTGAAATTAGTCATTTTTTATTTGTATCCCATTAATTCATATCTGATAATTAGTTTATATGTTCCAAAATAGGTGTCCATACTCTTTACAACTTTGTGATATTAAGAAAAGATTTGCCTTATTTTTTTACAAAAGTCCTTTTTTTCATTTTTGAATGAATATGCCTATTAGTATATACCTATTAGTAATGTTGTCAGATAAATGTACAAGTTAGGGGTAGAGTTGTTATTTCAAATTACTCTCCAGAATGACTGAACCATGTCACAGATACACAAAAAAGTTCACGAATCCACCTATTTTCTCACAATCCCCCCAATATTTGTAAATTGCCTCTTTTGTCATCTTTGCCAATGAGATAAGTGTGAGATAGAATTTCATAAATGCTTTAATTTTTATGTTTCTAATTATTAGTGATTCAGTAACAGCAGTTATCCTTTTGAATAAGTTCTTTACATATCTTAGGTATTAGACCTTTATCAGAGACAATTGGTGCAACTATTTTCTCTTTATTTTCCTGTTTTCTTTTGAACAATATTTTAAATTATTTTATGTATTTTTATTTTATGTATTTTAAACTTTGTGATGTAATTTATGTAACTGTGTAATTTAAAATAAATTTTATGTAATAAATATCCCTTTTATCTTCTGTGACCTGTCTATTCCTTGTTCTGTGAGGAACTTTTTTCTTGACCATTGATTAGAAATGCAGTTTCTTTCTTCTTCCTTTAATTTGTTGATATATCCATTTGGAGTTTATATTGGTACCTGCAATAAAAGATCAATTTATAGCATTTTTTTGGTTAGTAGTTTTTGCCAAATAATCTGTTCGTAACCCTGTATCTGGTGTATAGTGGTTTATCAAAAGCTATGCTTATATTTAGAAGCAACTAGGCAGTGTAAATAGAATATTGGACTTGGAATCAGTAAGAACCTGTGTTCAATTCTTTTCTCAGATATTTACTAGCTATTTGACCTTAGGCAATTAATTTAACCCTGTTTACCTGCTAGCTTCCTCATTTGTAAAATAAGCTGGAGATTAATTGGCAAACCACAGAAAATCTCAAATGGGATCATGAAGAATTGGGTACAACTGAAACAACTGAATAACAATATCAGTGTTTATTTGCTTCACTATGCTGCAAAACTAATTTAATCCACTGATCAATGGCCCTAAATCTCTATTTACCATCTATCTATATATCTATCTTTTTAAATGTTAAACCACTACTAAATAGTAGTAGTATGATTTTTGTTGGTCCACTGTGAGTTTTTAAAAAAATTTTTCCCCAGTCCTGGAGGAAAAATTGGCCTACCTCCTCACTAAAATTAGTTTTTGTAATTGTGTCCCTGATCCCAGCTATTCCAGTGTTAACTTCAATTTGTTCTCTCTTATAATTATTATGGGAATATATTTTAACCACTACATTAAGTGATATTTACTCACTTGAGAGTCTTTTGCTTTTTCTAGCTATTGTTTATGCCAAGTGGAGAGCAAATGATCCGTCATTATAAACCTTTTTGGGGTTACCAAACCATTGTTAACAACTCCGCTAGAACTATGCAGTTTAAAGGATCATACTCCTTTGCTTAAAGGAGTAGATTTTCAAGCACACCTGCCAGAAGGCTATGTATACCATTTTAATCTTCACATAAAAATCAATAAGTAAATAAAAAGCAAACTTACCATGTTGCTGAATCTTGAAATTCCTATTCTCCTTCTACCTGCCAAACATATGATTCCGTAGTACATATACAGTCTAAATTCTCACTCAGAAGTGATTTTTCAGGTACCTGGAGAGTGGCCTTTAATTTCCAACTGCAAGGAACTTCTTTCAGATTATCAATAGTGAACTCTTTTTCCCAGACTGGGCAAAGAGCACTTCACCATCTTCCTTGTGCCCCTCTTATTCTGACGCTGACAGTCATTTTCTGTATTCTCTAAATCAAAGTTTCTTAAAATGTGGATCATGATCACAAAAGGGGTCATGTAAGTAAATTTAGAAAGGGTCACAAAATTATGATTTATTTTATGATTTATTATTGTAATGTGCTGTCCTCTCCAGAAACTGCCGATCGCTCTCTGGTCTAGAGGAGAGACTTTTTCCTCTAGAGAGCTGCCTCAACTCTGATCTAGAGCAGAGACTCTTCTCCATCTCTTGAGTGCCTCCCTCTTTTATCCTCCCAGAGAATGGGCATGAGATAACGCAAGGGCTTCTGGGAAAAATTACTTCAACCAATGAACTTGCTCCTCCTAAGCATGCAAGCTCCTCCCCAGGAGTTCGCAGATATAAAACTCCCAGTAAAGGCCAGAACTAGAGAATTGTTAAGTACTGACTTAGCACGTAGTAAGAACCTAACATATTATCAGCAAATGTTTAATTTCTTTATTTATTTGTATACCTATATACCTGGGCTTGGGCAAAAATATCTTGGGTAAAAATGGGTCAGGAATGGAAAAAGTTTGAATCCTATTCTAGACTAAAAGATCTTTTGAAGATTTGGCAGCAGAAGAGAGAGGTAGCTGTCAAAGCCTATTTTAAATTTTATCTTCTCTGCAGAATTGAATTTTATTCAATAAGTAAATTTGTATTTATCTTCTCCAATTATATAATTACCTGCCCTTAGTATTTAAAGACTATTGCTTAAATAAAATTGTGTAGTCCAAAGTGTGCTGAGTTTGGACATATAATAATCTGTTTGACTGCAAGGATTTTGAACCCCCAAAATGTTGGAGTTGAGATTCTGGGCTAGTGTTTCAAAATAATTTGTTTAGACCATTTTCAGATTACAGATTATGAGTCAATTCTTTTATTATTAATACAACACTGCTGACAGCAAGCTAAGTTCCAAAAGGGAGTTAGGGAAGAAGTAAGGGGATGAGTAAGTATTTTTAAGGAAAATTTATTCATTAATTATACATTAATTCAATGTCATTGATAAGCTAATTTTATGAATTAGAGGTGGAGTTGGGGAGTGTTTAGGTTTGGCTTCTCATTCCAGGTACCCCAAAATAAATGTAAAATAAGAAATAATAATCTAAAGGTAGAGATATAGGATTTTTAAGACAGAAAACTTGGAACCTTCACAATATGATCCTCAAGGTCTGTTTTTCTAAGGTCATTATTTTCCTGGCCAAGTAACCTAGTGGTTATAGTCATATAAATATCACTTACATAGTGTGTAAATTCACAAAAATAATAGTAATGAACTTTGTGAAGTTTTCAGTAAGGAATCCTGTGGAATTTAATAGTTCTGGTATAGATAAATGAAAATATGCATTTTCCAAAAGAAGAGCAACAAAGACTAAGATTTAAGATTTATATTTTAAATTGTAAGATAACTGGTCCACCATTAGGAATCTTGTAATAGTAACTATAACTATAAAAGAACTATTTGTGCTATTTGTAAGGAATCAGATTAAAAAAATCTTTCCTGCCCCAGGATAAATTCCCAAAGAAAAACTCTGATTCTCCAGTATAACTCTAACAGAAAAAATAAGAATGAAATGTTACATTTTCTTCTGTCTCAATCAATAGACTCGGTGCAGTAATTGTCTTGGCTTATAAATGTCAAAACTAGCTTAAGTGTTTTATTTATTATTATCATTAAATAATAAAAATACTTGGCATGATAAATAGGGATATCTACCTGCAATAATTTAGGGGGAAATTATGGATTTCTTGATACAAAAAAGTGAATCACTGAGTGGGGTGAAAAAAATGTTAAGAATGGATTTCTGAATATGGTGAATTCCTCCTCTAGAATTGTCACTGCATACATTCACAATAAGAATGGATGATATATCTATCTAATCTCTAAGGCAGCCAAATACTCTGCAAATATCTGAGCCTATTTCCCTCATAGTAGTACAGCCAGAATTTTTATTCTTCCCTGACTATGTTGATGACCATAAACACCACTACAATGCATAAACTAAATCTCAGAAGACACTTTTCAAGAGTTACTGCAGATTTTTAATGTCCTGCCATTCAGAAACACTTTCCCCCCCCCCACTCTAATTGAATGATGACTGATTTGCTGTGAACATTTGTTTCTGTTTGTTTCAATATATAAAATAGAAAATCCTGGCCTCTGAAAGCAGCCCCAGAGGGAATAAAAATCACCAAATTGGGTTTATTTGCTTCCTCCTAAAAGGTTAGTTTAACTTACTCAGGATTCCGTTTTCCTTCCTCTTCTTAATCAAGCTTTCCAACATTTTCTCCATCATCCTGTAGTTTTGATAAGGAAAATGAATCATCAAGCATCTGGTGAAAATAAAGCATGAAGTGTGAGCCAATGCAGAGTTTTCAAGAATATATCTTGCCAAACAGACCTAATTTTCTTTTAGTTCCAAATAACTAACCTTGTATAAAGCAAAGGCACATATTCATGCAATACTAGAGATGAAAGGGCCTTTAGAAAACACTTGGTTGAACTTCTTTTTATACATGAGGTCACCATTCATAAATAGCTAATAAATAACTGACTTGGGACTTGATGACAGACAGGGCTTTTAACTTTGTGTCCCACATTCTCAACTTTATAACATATTTTTCCCTCCTATCTTTGAATTTATTAGTATTATTTGTATTCTAAATTTCTGTCTTACTGAAGATAAGAATAAGATGAAAAGTGAAGTAGCTTCTTAATTATTATGGTCAGGAAATTCCTATAATATCCTGTCATTCATTTTTCAAATAAGGAAGTTATTAATATTATTGCTCTAATAAATAATCAGGATTGATTCGATGTATATGGAATATGAATGGCTGACTATAAGAGTTGAGGGCCCCCAAATATTGCCATCACTCCAAAATCTGCCTGACTTGCTCTGTTCTGGTGTTTGAAATCACTATAATTCATTCTTCCAGGTAATGCATTGGTGTATTCTAATTTAAGATGAAAAAAATGCATGAGAATTATAAGGCATTAAACCTTTGATGCATTATAAGAATCAATTCTCAGGGCCCTGTACAAATTATATGCAAGATAATTTAAACTTTAAAAGACCCTTCAAATCTTATGCACCTTTATACATAGTCATGCAGCAAGCATTTGGTAAGCCTCTGCTATGTTCAACACACTGTGCTAAGTATTAAATAACGTATTATACAAACTGTATGGTAACCAATGTAATTACTGTCATTTAAAGCTTCATGAAAAAAAAAGTAAACAGAAAATAGTTATTAATACCACACCTGTATTCTGACTTGATCAGGAAGAGCATGTTCACTTCTGAGTACCCCAATTTATGAAGGAAATTAACAAGCTGGTGGGTATTCAAAAGAAGGCAAAAAATATTGTGATGGCTTGAAGAGCATGCCAGAAGATGATTGGACAAATACACCATTGTTTACCTGGGGAAAAAATATAAAGGGAATGGATTACAGTTGCAATCAAATGTTAGAAGATTTCTAATATAGATAAGGAATTCAAAATTTTCTGTTCTGCTTCAGATTACAGTCCTAGGAAAAAAAGTAAGGGAGTATGTGCTTGTGTGTGTGTGTCTGTGTTTGTGAATTTCAGGAAAGTAATTTGATCTTGATATAAAGAAACTTATGGGCTATCTTGTGGGGGCGAGGGGAGGAGGGAGAATGGTTTACCATATTTAAGATCTTCAGGTACAGGTTGTATAAATACTTGTGGATATTGTAAGGATGATTCCAATTATAAGTTGATGGAAGACAAGATGATCATCAGTGGAGGCTCTTTTGGTTCTAAGATACCTTCTCAACCTTATGTTATCCATGTATTTAATACTTTACCAAAACAGAACATTTTCTATTTTCTTTGCATGTTCAATACTTTCCCCCCACATTTTTTTGGCTCATGTTGTTTCTTAGTCCCTCAAATTTTCCCATCTGTTGAATTCCCTCCCATGTTTTAAAGTCTAACTCAAAGGCAAATTCCTCTACAAAGCCTTCTCTAATCACTACAGTTAGTTTAAACAGTTCAATAGACATGTTTCCCCCTCTTCGAATAGCACTTTGAATCTATTTTTTGCATTTTTTGAATTTATTTGCTTGTGTTTCTTATCATACACCAATCTCCAGCTGAAGGTTGGGCTCCCTAGGGTGGAAAAACACATCTTATCAATATATGGTTGTTCTTCTTCAAGTAAATTTGGTAATGCAATGGGAGACAGGCAGAAAAAGAAAATAATAAGATATGTCACCAAAATGGAGCCTTTAGGTAACTTCTGGAAAGATATAATAACTAGATTTCTGAATGAGTGAAGCAATGATTCATGTACATGTTGTCTCTCTGGACAGAATATGTGTTTCTTAATAAGAAAAATAAATTGTCTTCATTTTCTTCTTTTTTTATCCTTCACACTTATTAAAGTGTTATTTAATCACATGCTTCATATTGATTGAATAGAGACAGAGATAATGAGGTTCCCATGATAAAAGTTACCAACTATATAATTTTGTATAGATTTTACTTGCTAATAATAATGTTAATCATATTGTGTCTAGAGATATTTTCTTTGTGAAGATCCAAGCACTAACCAACTTAATGTATATTTCTCACAAGTGTAACTGAAAGCTTAGCTACATGCCTCTCTTACATCCAGGGTGAACATGAAAGATGTAAAGGGCCTACTCAAAAAATAATAATAATAATAATTAAACAAACAAACAAACAAACAAATAAATAAAGAGAGCCAAGAAATCACTAGAGACTATCATTCATTGAATGTACAGTGCAGAAAAGGAACTATCTTAGTTTGTTTCTCTGTAAAATAAGGGGGTTCAAATATACCATCTCTAAATCACTTATGACTCTAAAATTCTGTGATGTTTATATTCAGTGATAGGGGACTAACCATCCCCCTGACACTTAATGTCAGAGGCCTT
Organism: Sminthopsis crassicaudata; assembly: GCF_048593235.1. Taxonomy (NCBI): domain Eukaryota; kingdom Metazoa; phylum Chordata; class Mammalia; order Dasyuromorphia; family Dasyuridae; genus Sminthopsis; species Sminthopsis crassicaudata. Next base: position 643,012,121 of record NC_133618.1, on the reverse strand, counting down.
ATAGCATGAATCGGCAAATAAATATTTTGTGAGAAGTAGTTATTCTTCATTAATATGGCAGGCTCATATATTTCAGTACAAGTCTCTTATATATATATATATATATATATATATATATATATATATATATATATATATATATATATATATATATATATATATATACACACAATTTGCATATATATATATGTATATATACAATTTGCATATATATATATATATACATATATATACACAATTTGCCTATATTTACCATTTTCCTGCTATATAACATTTTAACTCCAAATTGTTTTAGAGATTAATTCCATAATACATGAGATAACCATAGATATATTGCAGGTGTTATAACAGGATCCTCTGGGGATCAACGTTTAGAATGACAATTTGTGTTTAATCATTAAGAATATTCTCCCCTTGCTTCAAAGTCATATGATTAAAATGCAATTTATATAATGGTTCTATATAAAATCAGTTTCAATTCCTTGGAATGTTTGCTAAAGAAAGAAGATTAATTCAAGGCAATACAAAGGAGGAATTAAGGGATTTCTTTCATTACTTTAGTTAAAGTTTTATTTTTTATTTCATCATTGCAAGAACTTAATTAAATTTAAAAAGAATGGTAATTATTCATTTATGGATCTAAAAGAATGACAATTGTTCTTTTATAAGATTAGGAAAGATACTTCAAAATCCTTTCAGTTATGATTCTAGCAAGTTGTTTTATACTTTTGATGGACTAGGGGAAATGAAAGTCTAGCTACATTATATAGATAAATAAATAAGTCAGAGAGACAGAGACAGGGGAACAGAGAGGAATAGAAGGATAAATGATACATGATAGAGGATAGAAAGAAAAATAGATAACATAAAGATGATTGATAAATAGATAAATGATAGCTAGAGGATTTATAGAATGACAGAAATAACGAGATAGGCAGACAATAAAGAAAATATTTTCAATTAGGATAATAAGCTAATATAATTACTTTTATTAATATCTGGAGCTTATGTATTTCAATTCTTTAGTATATGTGTAATATCACAGTCATTTATAAATAAATACTTTATTAATCTATGTATTCATATATTTATCTTAATCTAAATCAGCCAAGGGGATGGTAGCTAATAAAAATGATGTTCTTAATCTTTTAAAATATCTTTAATAGAAAAAATAATAAACTCATTTTTAAAATTTACTATTCTTGAGACATATCTTCCTCAAGCTCTACTTGGAATTTTCTTTCTATTCTGGTCATATCAATGTGTGCATATCATTACCCACATTATAATCTACTAAAATCTTTCTGCAATCTTCCTATTACCTTCTAGATAATAATTATTATTATTTTACTTTTCTGAAAATATGGTGTTCCACATTTCTAATCTTTTTTTTCAACACTTGAAGAATTTCAAGTGTTTTAAAATACAGTTAGTGGTAATAAGTAGCTTAAATGTTTGGAAATGCTATATAATTTCTCTCAAGAAATATAGTTTACTTTCTTCTTTTTGTTATATTCTGGGTCCAGATCCTATTTGTCTCTCTATGACAAATAAATTGATGAACTAATCATAGAGGTGATTCACCTATCACTTATATGTGATAGGGCCTATTTGCCTTCTTTCACTCAGTTAGTTTTTACTATTGGATTACCAGGCAAACTCTTTTAAGATATTACCATCATCAATAAGGAGGCCCTATAGGATTCAGGACTTAATGTTACCAGCACAATGCTTTCCACAAACTGGAATGTCTGAAAAACTCAACATCTATAGCAAATCCCTTTTAATTTTGCAATTTTGTAGGCTACCCTTTATGCAAGTGGTGAACAATTTGGGGATTGTTATATTTGGGTTGAATGGGGATGAATATTTCTGTTTCCTATTTTGTCTAATATTGGTAATTAGAGGATTGTTAAACTCATAAAATTTTAACATATACACAAAATAAATAATTAGTGAATACTTCAAGCTACTATTTCCCCCTAATGCATGGGGTTGCTTTTTTAATCAACAATACAGTTTTATCTTATATTGTCTATATATCTCATTTGATTATATAATAAGAAATACATGGTCTGTTTTAGAATATGACAAATGATATTTGTGTTTACCAAATCTGGTAATATGCAATTCTATTATTGAATAACATATTCATGATAGTAGAATCTTCAGTCTTTTTTTCACTTCTTAATCTTAAATAATATTTTCATAAACAATTTTTATATTCTTCCCTTTTTTCACTTTTTGTATCTCACACATGATACTCTATTTCTCAGTTCTATTCTCTTTACTTAATACCCATGTCTAGAGATTATACTCTCTTCCTTTCTTCATCTTGACTTTTCTGGGTTGCTTTGAATTTCAATTAAAGACCACCTTTTGCAAAATGTCTTTGTTGGTTTTTCCCTATTCCTAGTTCTTTTTCTCTGAGATTGTTTTTGTTGTTGTTATAGCATATTCATTTCAGTTGTGTCCAACTCTTTATGGAGTCCCCCCCAATCTTGGTGTTTTCTTGGTAAAAATAATGAAGTGGTTTAATATTTCCTTCTCTACCTTCACCTCATGATGAGTCATAAGAGTAGAATATATGTCTAGTTTGTGAATGAAGGTTGACTTGTGTGACAAAGGCACATTTTCATACATTCCTTATTTGGTTAGCTCACTTGTTAGAGTATGATGGAAAAATGCTACTTTTCTTTTAAGTTCAGTTATATTTGATTTGTTTGGCTAGCCAAAGAGCAAATTTCTCTCATACAACCATATATTTGTATATGCATGTTATTAGTAATGTATAGGCTTCATAATACTTTCAGACTTTTGGCAACTAAGTGGAAAAAATTAAAATGACGATCCTAAATGTCTAAATTTCAAAAATAATCCTGGATGTTAATCCCATGGGATACAAAAAATTATAACATTAGACTACTGAAAACTCTTAGAATGAAGAAGTTTCAAGTGTAATTAACAGAAGTCAATCTACAAAGGTGAGACCTTCTCAATTCCAGTGCCACCCTCTTTCCAGGCTCAAAGCTGGATTCTTAGTAACAAGAAATAGGGGACTTCTTGTTTTCTTTTTGTTATTTTTTTTTAATAAAGTATATTTATTTTGCAAAAGAGAAAGGGAGAGAGAATCTACAATTCTAAAACTCCAAAATAGACAATTTGAATCTCTTTCATCACTAAAAGCTTATCTTAATTTCTCAATGATCTGCCATTTTCATTCCTATAGCATGGATTGCCATCTAACCCTAAAAAATGCCTCCCCACTCCCGACTCTAACCCTAACCCTAGATGCTCCGGACTCTAACCCTAAAATTCGCCTCCCGCCTCCCGACCCTAACTCTAACCCAAACCCTAACCCTAACCCTAACCCTAACCCTAACCCTAAACCCTAAATTCGCTCTTGATATTTTCAATATACTTTTCCTCCATTTTAAAAAGGATTTTACCCTTACTATAGATCTCATTGTTGGGACTTTGCCAGTCTGTAAATTGATAAATTCTGAGCTATCCATGTAGGGTTCCTTGTTTTAGATTAAAATTTGGACCACCTCTTTTTTCCAGTCATTCACTTCATGCATGCAATATCTTGTGTTCAAGCTTTTGTTTATAATATACAACAGGCTACCTGTTTCCAGTGAGATTCTTTCCAATACCTTTTCAGTCATCACAGTTTTGAGTTTTTGGAGATTAAACTCTTCCATGATATATAAGTATAGAGAACTTTTGGAACAATATTGATGTTGCAAAGATGGGCTTTCATGACAGGAAGAAGCTTTGGAAAATTGAAAGCATTGTGAAGTTTTCCAAATGTGATTGAGCATATTACTTTTTTTTTTTTGGCTGAGGCAATTGGGGTTAAGTGACTTGCCCAGGGTCACACAGCTAGGAAGTGTTAAGTGTCTGAGTCCAGATTTGAACTCAGATCCTCCTGACTTCAGGGCCAGTGTTCCATCCACTGTACCATCTAGCTGGCCCAGGCATATTCTCGTTCTTAAAATTAAATTCGTGAAACAGCTCATGATACACATTTTGTATAATGTATAAAATAACTTGCATCTCCAAGTTATATGCAAAGATGTATATGACTTCTAGATTGTCCATTTCATTATATTGTGGAAAATGCATCTTACTCATTTAGCATCAAAAATCAAAGAATTTGAGAATTGTAAAGAAATATCAGAAGTTTTTTTTTTTTTTTTATTGCACCTTTTAAATGAGAAGACTCTCCAGTATAATATAATATATACTTGGCCAACCATCCTCTGCTTAAAGATGTCTAAGGAAAAAGAAATGCCTCACATAACAAAGCAGTGTACTCTACATCTGGTTGTCTCTAATTGCTAAGAAGTTATTTTTTGTTGCCTTTAGTGACATTAATACCAATCTACCAATTTTCTAGAAGTTACTTTTGATTCTGCATTGTGGAACCAAACAGAACAAGACTAATAACCCTTCAACCTGATAATGCTTCATTTATTTAAATCATGTGCCACTGTTTTCTCATGTCTGAGCTAAATTATCCCCATATTTTTTTAATTGATCCTCATATTACATATATTCTAGACCCTTTGTGACAAGTTGCCTACTTTGCCTAGATAGTTAGTAAAAAGAAGTAGGATAAAATAAACTCAGAAAGGAATATTAGAACCATATTGTAAAGGGCCTCAAACTGTCAGTTTCTTTAATTTTCATTTTATCCATGATAAAATGAAGTCATTATAGGTTTGTGAGTACATTGCTAATTTAGTTAGACTCGTCTTAAAAAACTTTTCTGATCAGGTATTAAAAGAATAACATGAAGAGGGTAGAAACTGCTCAAAGGGACCAATTCGGAGACAATCACAGTGGTCAAAGGAAAAGATGATAGATGCCTGAACTGGTTTGAAAGGAAAGTACAGGCAGGAGAGATCTAGTAAAAAAAAAGAGGTAGAAACAGAAGTAGACCATCACTAGTAGCATGGCAGAAGAAAGAGCACTGGATTCATAATGAAAATTGTATTTTATTATTTACTTGCTATTTTATTAAAAATAGGATTTGTCTTCCTTTTCTAAATTTTCTCATCTGTAAAATAGGGAGTTCATTCAATTCTATAATCCTATGCATTCTTCCAGTAGAAATGTTCCTTCTTCTGATTTTCTTCTAACTTTCATTTCTTTGCATAATAGTGTTTAAAATGTAGTTTAATGAAAATCTTTTCACAATAGTTACATAAGCTTCATTTTTCTACCCTTGGAATTGAAGTATAATTAATTGAATTCTTGTAAATTTTCATATTAAGCAATAGTATAATAAATAATTCCAAAGCAAACTTTAGATAGCTGAAATGCAATCACCTATCTAAATACATTACATTAAGATGAAATATTAGAATTACTTTCTATTTTATTGTCCATTCAGAGTTAACATGACTAAGGCATGAAAAATTTAAGATTGGAAGAATGTATAATTACTATATTTTTTATAAGTTCATAGACTTCTGAAATTTGAAATAAAATTATAAGCTAAAAATTCCATGACACCAAATTTATTTATTTTAATCCATTCCTATTTAAATCCCAAAAGTCAACACAAATTTATTAAGTTTGCTGTGTCTCTCAAACTCAAGGAGAAAGATAGATAGAAAGTTAAGAACTCTAGAATGGGATAGAGAGAAGAAAAAAAAAAACAGTTCATGTTCTTAAGGACTCTGCATTTAATATTAAAATCAATATAAAAACAACTGAGTACATAAAAGATATATACAACATAAAATTGAAAGACTTTCATGGGGAAGACACTAATTATACAGACTTAAAAATGCTTCTTAGAGAAAATGAGACTTTAGCTGAGACTTAAGGAGATGAGAAAGGAAAGAGTTCTAGTTTTGGGGACATCTAGTCAAAATACCTAGTGTCAATAAATGGAACATTATCTGTGAAAAACAGTCATTGTATTCCAGAGTATATAGAACTGAATGAAATATAAGAAGACTGAAAAGGAAAGGAGCAGGTAAAAACAGACTTTAAAAGACAAGCCAAGAAATGTATGTGATCCTAGAAAGATGGTTGAATTACTGAATAGGGTGGTAACTTCAATGGCTACTATATTCTGACCATGTTAAGGTAGCATAATTACTATGGTGAGATGTGTGTTTTAGGGAAATCCATTTAAAATCTGAGTGGAACATAGACTAGTAAGGAAAAAGACCTGAATAAGCAAGAGCAAACATCAAGATTTTTCAATAGGCAAGTAATAAGATAACAAAGGACAAGTACATGGTGCAGTAGATAGAGTGCTGAACCTGGAGTCAGAAAGATTCATCTTCTAAGTCCAAGTCTGGCCTCAATACTAACTAGTTGTGTGACACTGGGCAAAGCACTTAACCCTTTTTGTTTTAGTTTCTTCATCTATAAAATGATTTGAAGAAGGAAAAGGCACATTACTCTAATATCTCTGCCAAGAAAACACAAATGGGGTCACAAAATGTTAAACACAACCAATGTGATTCACCAACAATGACCTCAAAACAACAACAACAACAACAATAACAATGATAGATAGCAAAGAATCCACCAGGTGGTCATAGGATAGAAAGGAGCATATAATAGAGAATTGTTTGAATGTAGAAATGACACCATTTGCCCATTTTCTTTAGTTAATTTGATTTCTGCAGTTTGTTGTTGTTAAAACTAAATACAGGATTTAATAAAACATTAAATGAATATTTTCAAATAAATTAATGTTTATTCCATTCAGTTGTGTTCAAGAAGCTTTTTATTAACTACCTACAATATTCAGGGCATTGAGCTAGGTGTTAAATGAATACAAAAAGAATATGACACTGGTCCTACTCTTTGGGAGTTATTAATCAAATAAAGACCAAGAAGTCTACACCTTCAAATAATGATTGTAATGGATTGAATATTATAAGTAAATTAATTATTTCCTGTTGTACAATTCATAAATATCATAAACTTAGAGCTTGTAGAATTTATAGTAGAAATCAAGTCCAACATCATTATATTATATATGGAAAAACTGAAAAACAGATAGGTTAAGTGAGTTGCCCAGGTTTATAATTGTTTAAGACAGAATTAAACTGACTTAGGTAGTTTAATAGTTTTTAATATTTTTACCATTCTGAGACATCCTGTTGTTGGTCAGTTATTAAGGGTATCTGACTCTTCATGACCCCATAGACTTTATACTATTTCAAATATTTTCTTATATAGATTCATGATGCATGATGTGTCATCCCTAGAAAAAATGAAATCTATGTTGGGTATTGAAAATTCTTTTTTGTTGTTGTTTGGTTGGTTGGTTTGCCATTAAATGAACAATGACTAGCAATTTTTATTGAAAGGATTGCATGAATTGAACATACATGTGCCACAAAAGTGCTTTGAAAAATTTTGTGATGTAAAGATGTGATTGCCTCTCGTCATTAGAATGACCACAAGAGGCAAGGCCAAAATTTGGATTCATTAAAATAAAATGAAGTATATCAGAGCAACCAAACATTTTATTGGTGTCAGATATTAACCTAATTATTAATTATTAACCTCTAGAGAACATCTGACTACTTCCCTCACTTCTTTATAAAAGAATAGGAATAAATAAATATGGAATAATGCATAGATTATGACAAAAGGTTATTTTGTTGATTCATTATTCTGAACTGTTGTTTTTCTATTTCCTTTTTAATATTTGCTAAAAGATTGACTCATTGTATGGGGTAGATAGGAGGAACATATTTGGAAATCTAAGTTAATGCAAAAACAAAAGATATCTTCTAAAAAAGAAAAAAAAGAAAACTATTACCATTCTTCCTTGGGAACAGAGGAATATGGTTCCTTCAGTTGCAGAAAACGCATTCAATGTCTGCCCTGTTCTATTTGAGTAAAATTATAATCATTTCTGAAAATTAATCTCCCTTGAACTTTTCACACTCCATGAACTTCATTAAGAAAGTTCATCTAAAGTAACAGTTAATCAATTACCAATCACAATAAGTAACTAGGGAACCAGCATTTTCAAATCAGTTCACATTTACACAAAATAGCCTGAATTATTGCCACTGAAACTTGTATGGACAGATCACTGAGGACTCTTGTGCTCCTGTGGGCATTGTGAACTCTCAAATGTTAGCTGTTGAAAGAGGAAGGAAAAACATGGCTACAGGCATAGAAGTGGAAAGAATAAAATGGAAGGTAATTATTATAATCAGATTTTTCTTTAGAAATCATCATATTGTTTTGATATTAAATATATTTATAGACCCATGGATGAGTCTCTTTTTTTATCTCAGACAGGATCCCAAGTTCCAAAATCATCCTTCCCCAGAGAAGAAAATTCCATCTTTTCTCCAATATTTAAATGAGTCAATTCTAGGATTTAATAATAAATAGGACTTTATAAGTCACTTACTTCTAAGGTATTTAAAATTTAGAAGTGGAAAAGTAGATGTATCAAAGTACATCTGTCAAAGTACAGTGTCAAAGACACTGTATTTAAATAAATAGAAGATTTGTACTGAAGTCCTTTGACATGAAAACAGTGTCCTCACTTCTTTATCAATTCCATAATCTACCTACATCTTGGCTGCCTTATCTATGAAATGAAGTAGCAGAGCAATAGTTTTAAGTTCCCCCAGGTTCCTATCATCACTAATATACTATGATACCAGTAAGCCAATATTCATGTAGCAGTTTAATAACATACTCTTCTGGGGAAATATTTGCATTAAAAAAAAAGATTCTAACATTAATCCTCAGAACAAAGCATCTCTCGATAAAAAATCAGACTGTTGTTAATGGAAGAGAGGCCATTTGGAAAGAAAAAGAAAAAAGAGCAATGATAATGATATTAATAATAAAACAGAAAATATGTGTGTATATCCATAGCTATAAATTTTGCAAAATATTTTACATGTGTTATCCCATTTTATCCCACAATAATCCTGTGACATAACAGTTATTATTATAATTTTACATATGAAGAAATTCTGAAGGAGACAAGTTAAGGGATTCAACCAGAGTCACACAGTTAGCAAGTATCTGAAAATAAAGATTTGAAGAGTTGGTTCTGATTCCAAATCCAACCTGGAATCCACTGTGTAGCTAATTGCTTCTCTTGCTGTTGTTCAATTGTTTTTTCAGTCATGTGTGATTCTCTGTGACCCCATTTGGGATTTTCTTGGCAAAGAGCTTGAGGTAGTTTGCCATTTCCTTCTCTAGTTCATTTTTATAGATGAGATAACTTAGACAAATAGTGACAAGTGACTTACCCAGTGTCACACAATGAGAAAGTATTTAAGGTAAGATTTGAATTCAGGAAGAGAAGTATTCCTCATTCCAGGATCAGCACAGTAACTGCTACACCAATTAGCTGTCTCAGTTTCCTCTCTAGACTCCATTCAAATAGCTCAATTCAATAAATATGTATTTTACACATGTTTTGTACAAGGTTCCATGCTAGAGATCAGAGCAGGATCTGCCAAAAACAGCCAAAACCAAAATGTACCCTGATCTCTGAGCATTTCTAATCTAAATGGAAAGGAGGATATAGCATCTCTACTGATAAATAAAAGAAAAGGTAATTTGAGAAAAAGTAGCATTCTAATGATTAGAAGTAGAATGGAATACTAGAGAAGAATATTACTTCTGTGAACAAGGACAAAAACATCCTCTCAAGTTGGACCCACAGACCATGAACCTTGTGCAGAGGTAAAATTGGCAATACCAGAACCCAAGGACAAAGAGTTATGAAACTGGCCTTCAGATCCACTTTGCAATTCATGACGTGAAAATAATATAAGAAGTAATTAAGACAAATTCAGTTGAGCTGGAGGGAGAATTAATTACTGTAGTATCTCACAGATGGCTGTTATTAACACTGCCAAGGATCTGGTAGCATCTTCTTTTAACTAATTATTCTTGCTAACTAGAAGTTAAACTCAGATGTTCCTGAAGGGGGGATAGCTATTAAATTTCAGTGGCTCCTGGCAAAGTCCTGGTCATTCTTTCTTAGTCATGGTTTTGCTTGGACTTTTCATTCAAATTGAAAATTAGAAGTAAAAGTTGATGGCAGAAATATATAGGAATCAGACAGAAGATCATCGAAACGACATCTCCTTAAACATCATTTGGCAGAAGAGGAAAACGAGGTCCAGAGACATTAAAGGATTTGCCAGAGGTCATAAAAGTAGCAAAGTTTCAGATTCAGGATTTGGACCAGATCTTTGGGTCCATTTTTTAAAACATTCTTTCTATTTGTTCCATGCTGAAGACTATGAAGAATGAATTAAAGCTTGGAAAATAAATGAAGCTCAAATGCTTTATTGGGATAAAACCGGTAAGATTGCTAAGACAATCTTATAATGTGGTTAAGCCTCATCATCCAAACCTCAAGGTTTAAATCAAGATGACTTAACTTACACTTTAAAGCTCCTGAAGAGCTTCATTTTTTTTTTTCCTCAATTGATACAGCTATGGTTGTGAACATGTGATTTCACTAGATTTTTTTTTTTTTTTTTTTTTTTTGATCTATTCTCTGAACACTATCTGAAGCGCAGCTAGGTGGCACAGTAGATAGAGTTCTAAGCCTCCAGTTAGGAAGATTTATGTTCCTGAATTCAAAACTAGCTTTCGGCATTTACTAGAAGTATGAACCTAGGCAAGTCAGTTAATTCTGTTTGCTTCAGTTGTTTCATCTGTAAAATAAAGTAGAGAAAGAAATGACAAACTATTCCATTATTTTTGTCAAGAAAGCCCCAAATAGGGTCATGAAGTTCTGGACAAGAATGAAAAACACCTGAAAAACAACAACATGTAAATTGAAATCGGACTCTCCCAATAATTTAATTTATTCATAATAGCATAATGATGACTAGCATTTATATAAAGACTACTCTGTGCAAGATACTGTGCTAAGCACTTTACATTTTATCATCACAACAATCCTTCAAGATAGGTGCTTTTATTTTCTCCAAATTACATTCAAGGTAACTAAAGCAAATACAAGTGATTGCTTAGTGTTCTAGAGCTAGAAGTCTCTAAGGCTGAAAATTTTGTTATTGTTTTGGTCACTTGAATTTATGTATCTGATTCCATAAGGGACAGGAAAAGAGAGATCCTTAGGTCTGTATAACATTAAAATTGGTAGGGACTTTTAAGATCCTTTTTTTTTTTTTTTTTAATCAAAGATTGATTCATCATATCTTGCCCAGACTAGAAGTACAAGGAAGCTTATGGCCTTAATGCTGTTGATTGTCACAGTACCTTTGACTTGCTCTGTTTCTGAGTTTCTGAGCTGGATTACTTCTCTATTCTTTAGGGAGGCTGTTAGTCCTCCTACTTTCTGAGGTTCAACATATTACTGCATTATCAAAAACACTTGATCAACTTTAGTTCCATTGTAGCTCAAAACTCCTGGTCTCAAGTGATCTACCAGTCTTGATCTCTATGAATAAGTATGCACAACCATTCCCAGCCACAGGATGATCTAATTTAAGTATTTGATTTTATATATCAATCAGAGGTAAGGGGAGAAAAAATTCCCAAAACCACCAAAGTTATTAATGGCAGAAATTAGATTTGAGAGAAATAGAGCTTAAAGAAATTTCTAGAACACTCTAATGCAGAGTTATCAACCTAGCAAAATTCCTAATTTCAGCCAAATGCTGAATTTAAATTCAATTGCAATTGAATTAAAATATAATTGGGAAATGTTTAACAAAATATATGAAGATACAATAAAACCTAGAAGGCATTTATCTGTAATTTTCTAAATTGGTATCCACTCTGCAGAGATCTGTCTTGATTTGAGTTTGGCCCCATTTCACAGATGAAGTAATTGAAGCTCAAAAACATTTAGATAACTTGCTTAGAGTCACATGGCTATCTAGTGAGACATAATGGGAATTTAATTCCAGGTCTTTTGAATCCAAATTATTTCTGTACCATGTTTTTTTTTTTTTTTTTCAAACAATATTATTTCTAATAATGCAAGATTTCTCCCCATTATTAAGGTTCAAATGCAGAGAATATATACTTCAATTTTGTGTATTTGTCCATACTCTCTCTTTGGTTGGTTGATTGGTTGGTTGTTGTCCTTATTCTCCAAGAGTGTATTCAGCTATGACTGATCTGATCAATATGATCTTGGAATGCTTTGTGACAGGTCGGACACAAATAGTCCCTATGAACTTTTCAGATAGAATCTAATTTTGTGCATCTTACATTTCTTCAGAGCTACTTCAATTCTGCTTTGCTGCAGAGCACAGAACCTTCTCTGAGAAGGGCATGCCATGCTGACCGTCATCCTGGGCCATGCTGGGTGGTCCTGTGTCAATGCTTTCCATGTCATACACTCAAAGTCTAAAGTTTTTAAGAGAAATCTTGGAAGTATCCTGGTATCACTTTTTCTGATCACCTTGTGAGTGCTTACCCTTGTGAATTCTCCATAAAATAATCCTATTGTTAAGTATATACTTGGCATACCAACAGAATTGTGGTCTCTGCAGTAGAGTTGGAATGAATGGCAGTTTAGTTTGAAAAAGGACCTCCTAGTTACATTTGCCAATGACCATTTCTTATTTTTACTGGTTCCCTTTTAAGTCTGTAAGTTAAAAACAAAATGTCTTGAGAAAGAGAGATTGGTTTTAGAGTCAGGAAGGCCTGAGTTCAAGTCCAATTTTTAGCTCTGACTGTGAATGGGTCACTTAAACATATCAGTGTGTCATAGGCAATGTTTTAAAGCTCCACATTCCAGTTTAATTACAGAATTTCACTACTGGAAGGAATTTATATAAGAGTTGCTCACACTGTGGATGAAATCACTATGACCAAAGTAGAAATAATGATAATCAATAATAATGATAATAATAGTAACATGAGTATTCTGTTTGATTTGTCTAAATATAGGGTAGCACTGGAAAGAAACTTATTAGGAATCTATCTTCACAATAGTAAAACTTGGACAATGTCAATTTCCTTTAAAGACAAGTTGGTCCTTTTAATAGTTGTTATCTGATTTCTCTCATGTTATCCTGAAGTACCCATTAACTGTAAATGAAAATGGTAGTAAGTGGTTGACATGTGCTTTTTCAAACAAGACTGGTGAGGAAAAAGAATAAAAAAACCCAATCTGCTACAAGGGGCTTAACTTTGATTGAATGATCTTATCTTTTGTCATTCATTGACTTAGCTTTAAAAAAAAATCTTTCAAGGAGACTCTACAACTTTGTCCTCACTCCCCCCTTTTTAAAATAACTATGGCATCTTGCTAATCATTATTTTCAATATTTCAGTGAAATAGTTCTTAGAATAGTATGAAACTGATATTTTCTTAATAAATTCTTTTAAAATTGAATTCCATTTCTTATTATCATCATATTTCCATGATTATGAGGACAACTGTTCTCCCTTCCTCACAACTATTTTGAAGATCAAATTAAATAGTATATTATGGCATTTTACAAATACAGTGTTTAAGATTTCAGATATTATTATTAGTTATTTATTAATTTTCAGATAGCACTATCTTCTAATGAAGATATAGCATTTTGCAACTCTTAAGGAAATATGACCAGTAAGCATTCATATCAATTAAATGTTGGTATTTAGTCTCTGTGGATTTATTCCAAATAACATTTATATCTTTTAAAATATGTAAGTAATATCTAAGGTAGACTAATTCTTATCTCTAGAACCATAGGATCACAGAGTTAGAGCTTGAAGGGATCTCTTAGTGCAGTCTTCATTTTATAATTGAGAAAACTGAGGACTTTCTCATGATCACAGAGGTAGTGAATATCAAAAGTGAGATTTTAAACCTATATCCTCCAACTCTGATGCAGCTCTAACGTAGCTTTTCCTTTTCCTTTGTCCTGAAGATCCTCTGGATTTATCTCCTTTACAGCTCCTCCACATCAACAGATGCTATAATTTTCTAGTGTCACTTTTAACAATTATTGCCTTTTTTCTATATTCAGTCAAAATCTCAAAACAAGTAAAAGATAGGTAAAGTGTTGGTACTTGTGAATGGTGCTATTTAAGTTGTTTAGAACAAATTAAAATTAGGAGAGGTACAACCTGGACAAAAAAAGAAGTCACTTTGAATTCTTATATGAATTTCAATAACCAGAAATCTTTTCACATGCGAAATATAGCTTAAACTGCTTCTAGCTAAAAAACAAAACAAAAAAACCCCAACAATTTCTAGGTGCTTATCAGTAAAATTGAAAGGTGATACATTGACATGTAAACAGATTTGGTCCAGAGGAGAGTGAATTTCATCACCACTATCATTTAGCTGATTCTTTGTTGAAGGCAGTCTCCCTTTTTCATTCCCCAAATGTGTTCCCTATGACACACACAAAAACACAATGTATCAGTGACTAAAAAACAAAGAAAAGAAAAGAAAAGAAAAGAGAGAAGAGAGGAGAGAGGAGGAAAGGAAAAAGTGACAGACATTGAGCTATTAGTTTGAAGTCCTGAGATTATTAGGTAAAGAACATATACTTATCCTTTCATGAGTCCTCGCTCTAAATTTTTCTTCCCCGGCAACCCTGGCTATAATTTCTGTCCTTGGTGATAGGAAAACAGAATTCTGAAATATCATAAATAAACAAAAAACCTTAATCACATATTTTATCAATGGCAAGTCAGAAGTACAATTTCCACATGTAGAGACTAAATATGTCCAAGTGTTATGAACAGAAGAATTTATTAAAGACCTGCTTAATAAGACTATGTATAAGATCTCAAAGATGCTATATTATGCAAAACATTTGAATGATTTTTAAAAATGAACACATACACATTTAAAAATTGATTTATTTGTTTGTTTTTAATACACATTCTTTATAAATCATGTTGGGAGAGAAAAATTAGAACAAAAGAGGAAAAAAATGAGAGAGAAAAACAGAAAAAAAAGTGAACATAGCATGTGCTGATTTACATTCAGTCTCTATATTACTTTTTTTTTATGGATGGATATGATATTTTCTATACAAAGTCTATTTGAATTGCCTTGGATCACTGAATCACTGAGAAGAACCAAGTTTTTCATAGTTGATCATCACACACTCTTGCTGTTATTGTTTACAACATATTCCTGTTTCTATTTGTTTCTTTCACAATCAGTAAGTGTAAATCTTTTCAGGCTTTCTAAAATCATGTTTTTCATCATTTTTATAGAACAATGATGTTCTATTATCTTCATAAATCCATTATCTCCATAGCTTATTCAGCCATTCCCCAATTGATAGACATTTACTCATTTTACTGAGCTGCTACAAATATTTTTTTTTTGCATACATGAGTCCCTTTCCTTCCCTTATAATTTCTTTTGAATACAGATCCAATAGTGGCACTATTGGGTCAAAGGGTATCACAGTTGGATAGCAATTTGGGCATAGTTCCAGCTTATTCTCCAGAATGGTTGGATCATTTCCCAAGAATGCATTAGTGTCCCAGTTTTCCCACATCCCCTCCAACATTTATGATTATCTTTTCCTGTGATTTTTCTCTAATCAATAGTGAATTAGAACATTTTTTCATATGACTATAGATGGCATTAATTTTATCATCTGAAAATTATCTTTTCATATCCTTTGACTATTTATTAATTAGTGAATGACTTGTGTTCTTATAAATTTTACACAGTTCTTTATATATTTTAGAAATAAGATCTTTTTCAGAAACACTGGCTGTAAAAATTTTCCCAGCTTTGTAGATAACATATATACATGAATATTACTGGATTTTATTTTACAAATTAAAAAGAGTGTAATATTTAATTACAATAGAATTATAATCATTTTTAATTGATACTATGGCCCAAGGTAGAAGGGAAAAATAAGGCTAGTACTCAGCATTTTTTAGGGTTCTCTAGTTATTTTCCTGTTGGCCATTTGCATTCCACTTCCTCATTTTCTTTCTTGAATTCCTCCCAAATCTAAGGTCAAGCTTTTTTAGAAAATATTCCTATAGTGTTCTCTACTTCCAATATTAAGGCATATTCAGGAAATAGAAGAGACATTATGGTTCTAGATAATTCCTATTTGAATACTTTTCAGGATATCTTAGATACTTGATTTTCATTTTTTTGTTTTTAGTGAGGGAAAATTCAACATAACCTTGTTTAGCAAAAGGAAAAATAACAAAGGAAATCTAATATCTTATCTTATTTTACTTGAAAAATAACTTTTTTTTCCTGTAAAATTAGAAGTTTCATCCAGCTCATGCAAACTAAAATGTCATAGTAAGAGGATGTGACAGGAGGGAAGATAATCAAAGGTTTCAAGTATTTGATGTGGTTTTATATTGAAGATTACCTAGACTTGTACTGCTTGGAAACAAGAGATGGAACTAGATAGAATAGTGTAAAGGATATAATAGGCTTCCAGTCAAATAACCACTTGCTGGAAATGTTATAGAAAGCATTCTAGGCCAAATATAAACTGATCATAAGATCATAGATTTAGAAATAGAAGAGACAATATAGGTCAGCTATTCTACTGTCTCTCCTTTTACAGATAATGAAAAGGAAGCCCAGAGAGTTAGATTAAAGTCACACAGGAACTAATATTTGAATCCAAGTCCTCTCACTCTAAATGTAGAACTCTCTTAATTCTATTTAAATAAATAACTTTTTTTTAAAAGTATCATAAAACAGTCTGTGTTATCTATCCCCAAATAACTAACATTAGTCCAGATTGCACAATTTTGTTTATTTTTGTTGTTGCTGTTTTTTTATGACACAATTGGGTGACTTGCCCAGGATCACAGAGCACTAAAGGTCTGAGGCCACATTTGAATTCAAGTCCTCCTGATCCAGGGCCAGTATTCTATCCACTGCACTATCTAGCTGCCCCAGAGTTTGTAAGGGGACATATAATACCACTCTATAAATATTTATCAAACAACTATTATGTCCAATGATCATAAGGCGTAAGGTTTTCAGTTGCTATTGCTGTTGTTGTTTTAATATTCTCTGGCTGCAGTATTTCCCCTGACTAATCTCAATTCATCTACTTTTTTCTTGGTTTCCAATTTCTTGAATTGTTTTCTTATAACAGAATAAGAAAATTTATTTGAAGTATCTCAACTAATTTCCTTTTAAAATACCTTGTTATTTTCTTTCTCTTAAATAACTAATGTTTCTATGGTTCAGTGGTCTTAATTAAAGTAATATGTCCATATGAATTATGAACAGTACAGGATTATAATTGTTAGAATAGCCTACCATACCTCATTTATAAATAGTCAGTAGCATTTAATGGCTTAAAATGTTTCCTTCTATCAATGAGCTTTTAATGGCTGGTGAGTAAATTCATTATTGAAAGCAAAATAATCCTAAGTAAACTTTTGATTTCTCAGGAATAAAATTAACAGTCAAAAACTTATATGTCATATACTCAAAATAAAGCATAACTTTCTTAATTTATTTGGATGTAGAGACTTTTTATAAGCTCCTGATGATAGCTAAAGTCTTAAATTATAAAATTAAATCTAAAATACATTTTTGTTTCCTCCAAACATTATTCTCCCCCTCCCCAATTACTTGGTGTCTCTTTTTTACTTATTTATTAATCATATATTTCCATATTTGTGGTAAAAAGGAGTACTTTGACTCAAAGTTTCAGAGTAAGTAATCATATACATTGGTAAAATGAATTTCTTCATCAGAAAATTTTACTACCAATGAAATTTTCAGTCTGATATAATAACAAAATAATTAAAATATTACTTAGCAACATGTGTCTCTGCAGTAGAACATAAAGTCCTTGAAAATAGAAACTACGATAAATTGGAAAATCATTTTTACATTTAAGGGTTCTGATAAAGGCCTCATTTCTAAAACACACAGAGAATTGCCTCAAATCTGTAAGAATTCAAGCTATTCTCCAACTGATAAATGGCAAAGGGATATGAATTTTCAGATGAAGAAATTAAAACTATTTTTAATCATATGAGAAGATGTTCTAAAACACTATTGATCATAGAAATGCAAATTAAGACAACTCTGAGATACCACTACACACCTGTCAGATTGGCTAAAATGACAGGAAAAGGTAATGACAAATGTTGGAGGGGATGTGGGAAAACTAGGGCATATTATTAGTGGAACTGTGAATGGCTCCAACCATTCTGGAAAGTAATTTGGAACTATGCTCGAAAAAGTTGTCAAATTGTTCATATCCTTTGACCCAGCAGAGTTTCTATTGGGCCTATATCCCAAAGAGACTTTAAAGGAAGGAAAGATACCCACATGTGCAAAACTGTTTGTGGCAGCCCTCTTTGTAGTGACAAGAAAATGGAAACTGAGCAGATGCCCATCAATTGGAGAATGGCTGAATAAGTTATATTATATGAGTATTATGGAATGTTATTGTTCTATAAGAAATGATCAGCAGAATGATTTTAGAAAGGCTAGAGAGACTTACATGAAGTTGCTAAGTGAAATGAACAGAAACAAGAGATCATTGTACACAACAACGTTAATATTATAGGACAATAAATTCTGATTAATGTGACTCTTTGCAACAATGAGATCATTGATGCCAGTTCCAATGATCTTGTGATAAAGAGAGCCATCTACACCCAGAGAGAGGACTGTTGTAACTGAATGTGGACCACAACATAACATTCTCACTCTTTTTGTTGTTCACTTGCATTTTGTTTTCTTACTTATTTACTTTCCTTTTTGATCTGATTTCTCTTGTGCAGCAAGAAAATTGTATAAATGTTTATACATATTAGATTAGACATATATTTTAACATGTTTAACATATATTGAATTGCTTGCCATCTAGGGGAGAAGATGGGGGGAAGAGGAGAAAATCTGAAACACAAGGCTATGCAAGGGTCAGTGTTGTCAAATTATCCGTGCATATGTTTTGAAAATAAAAAGCTTTATAAAAATAAGAGAGAGAGAATAGGGGCTATATCATATATATATATATATATATTGTCATTCATCATGCCCTAGCATTGTTGGGATTTAAGGGGGATGCTAAAAATGTTTGGGTTTCAGACTGGAACATAAGTCTGTTGCAAGGTATCTCAAAAGAATTTGCACACTACATCTCCAAGTCAAGAGGCAAAGTTTATTTTAATTGTAATGCCAATTAAAGAGGGCTAAATTTCAAAAGAAGTTAGCAAAGAACAAGGAGTAAACAGGTAAATTACAAGGAAAAGTGAAGGAAACTAAGTGCTACATGTCACCGATATGCTAATTTTATGGCTTCTAAGCCAAGATGGAGTTGAGAAGTGATAAGGTTCTTACTTTCTATACAATTACCCTACCCATAGCACCCTGGGCAGAACTCAGTGGTAATCTTCTGGAGGTGTGTTTTTAGGCCTGAAACATCACTAGGTCAAGTGATGGGCATCCAATTTTGTACTGCACCTATGTAAACTGTAGCACCTCATTATTGATGCTCACTTGTTTCAGAATTTCCATGATCACTGACCAGATGACTATTACCTAACGGTCAACAATTTTTGGGATTCAGCATCCTGGCCATACAAAGTAAACTTAGGCAAGGTAGCTTAAGGAAGAAATATATCATTCCTAACTATATCATTCCCAAGACCAGGTAGCCTTGGAGTTATTATTACATAGTTCCTAAGGGCTGCACCACATCATCAAGTCTAGGATATGGCAAGTATTCAAACAAACAAACAAACAAACATGCTTGATTCACTGATATATATTTGCTTGAATTGGATTACTGTAGAAGGTGATTATGTATACTACTATCTTGTCTATACATATTTATTTTTTATTGTGTTAGATAGCCTCTTCTTAATTATCTATTAACTTTCTTTGTGTTTTGGGCTAAATATAATTATATCTTTTGGGGTGATTTTTCCAGGGCAGCCTCAGCAAAGTGGTAGATTAAAAGATAAAGAAGGGTCTGGTGTCTACAGGCTTCTTTTGTTGTTTGTATCAGCTCTAGTATAGTTAGGTGGTTTAGGGAGGTGCATATGTAGGGTAAGAATACAGTAGTTGAGAATTATGCGGATGGGGCATCTCTTAATCTTTATTTTAATGAGCTAAAGATAAGCTTTTACAGAAATATGGATATTTGCCTTGATCTTTTTGGTTAAAGTAAATATTGTTAACCCTTATCATCCTCTCTGTTTGCCCTGTTCATGTGAATCCAATATTCCTTCATTTCAGAATCTCTCTCTTTTTTTTAATATATATTTGATTTACAGCTAGATTCTAATTAGGACAAATAATGAACTCTGAAGTGGTCACACATAATTGAATTTGAACAATCCAAAGTGATAATTGCATAATATATAATAATATAACATCACCTGTCAAATTAAAATAAAGATACCTACTAAAGTAGCAATACCAAGAAGCTTTAATTGAGGCAAGGGAATTACAATTCACGATTCCATGTAACACCAAAGTATTAGAGTGCTCAGGAGGACAGAAGGGACATGTCAACAGGAACAGAATCTCATGGAAAACACAGCTTT
Source organism: Sminthopsis crassicaudata (assembly GCF_048593235.1). Lineage (NCBI taxonomy): Eukaryota > Metazoa > Chordata > Mammalia > Dasyuromorphia > Dasyuridae > Sminthopsis > Sminthopsis crassicaudata. The sequence continues at coordinate 642,991,634 of NC_133618.1, read as the reverse complement.
AACATAATTAGTTTGCAAAGTAGCCAAAATTCCATAGAGAAAGCTGGGGAAGCTCTGGAACAGCTGACATTTGATCAGAACAATAGACCCCAGGTGAAGCAACAGGGAGTTTCCAGACAGATCATCTGAGACCAGTTTTAACCAGTTTGAATGGGTTCCAACAATGGGATCACCGGATCAGATCACCTTTCTGGTGCTTACATGGAACTTACTACAAATGTTTTAACTTGGTTCCAACCTACTGGAAAATGACAATGCATATTTGAATAAATTGCCATTTCATGGAAATTCATTATTTGCCCTAATTAGGATCCCTATTTGTCTTCTTAAAATCTTCCCTTTTTCGGGTTCCATATTACCTTGAACACAAGCACTATGCTAGTGAGCGGAACTCATATGTATCCCTGGAGAGGCTGTGAAATATAATGAGCAGGAATACAAGGCTTTTTGAAACTTGAGAAATCTGTGAATCTTGGCTCTGAAATGAACTAGCTCTGTTACTTGGAAAAGTCATATAAACTGTCTGAACCTTTGTTTCACCATCTGTAAGATGGGTATGATAATACATAGGATAATGAGATTTTAGAGAAATCTCTTATTCAACAGCCTTCCTATTTTAGGAATTCCAGAACTTGATCTAAAGAGATCTATGTAAGAAAACTATTTCTATCAAAGCCAATCAATAAATGTTCTGAATACAATAACAGCAAGAATGTGTGATGACTAACTATGAAAAAGTTGGTTATTCTCAGTACTTCAGTAATCCAAAGCAATCCCTATAGACTTTGGACAGAAAGTGCCATCTGCATATAAGGGAAAAAAAACAAAAAAACAAAGAAGAGTGAATGTAAATCCAAACATGCTCTGTTTACTTTTTTGATTTTTTTCCCATGCTTCCTTTCTTTTTGTTTTGATTTTTCTCTCCTAACATGATTCATATAGCAACATGTATTAAAAATAAATTTTTGCTAGAAAAAAAGAAACAAAGAAAAAGATAATAATAAAAAATATTGTAAATTACATTCTTTCCTGGGATACTAATAGATTAAGGAACTTGCCTACAGCACAGCAAGAATGTATCAGAAGGAATACAGCTGTTCTCTAGTTTTCTCTCCACAGTCTCTTGTCACTTCTATCATTATTTTATAGAGTAGGACTTGGACCATTCTTCTCACAGAGATTTTGAGAGCAAGGTATTTGGTAATATTCTATAAGCCAGGCATTATGCTAAGCTGGGAACAAAAAGCCAAAAGTAAATCAGTCCCTGCCTTCAGGCTTTCACAGAACTAGCACCTGGACCATTGTTTCATTCATTTTTGCTCATTTTCAGGATGATATTTTTGTTTCACTCAAGAAGTACATTTAATATTAACCTTTTTTCATTAAAATATTTTGAGCAAAAATAAAAATGGGGACAATTTTCATATTGTTAGATGCCAATTTGAATATTCATTATTTGTATTTTTTGTGTTAAGTAGCATGAGGTTCAGTCATTATAGAGAGAAATGTCACATTGTTTTTACTTATCATATGTTTGTTTTTCTCTGTATCTAGTTCAATGTTTTTCCTGTACTTTCATACTCTGTGATCTTATAGATGTGGCTACTCTTTCCAGTATGGTAGATCATGACACATCCCTACTTACTCATCCAGTGTAATTCTTGCCTATGCCTTCCAATCAAGAGGGGCAACCAAGAAGTTAGAGATCTTCCACTAGGCCTATTTATATGGTTTGGACGCTAGTGACACAGTTAAGCTTCAAGGGGACTACATGTCATTTCACCTTCTTTTTTGACTATTTTTAGTATATATCATGCTATGAAATCCATATATGTAGTAATGTGTTGCCTCCACACATGAACTATAATCTTCTTTTGTTCTTTGAATGACAATTGCAATTTAATCAATTGTACCTATAATAGATACTTAACAATTACAAGATGCAAGCTACAATTAACCTATAATAGTATCTGAAATTATCTTAAATCTGCATTGTATGATTAGGGGTAGGTAGATGAATAAATCTGTTCCTTAAGCTCACAATTTTGTTTTGTTTTTAAGACTAAGGTTTGAAGAAATATTTGTTTAAAAGTGGTTCTTCATCAAAAGATGTAGTGAAGTCAAACACATGGCAAAAACTGGGTAAATATATAATTCTATCCAAACTTCTACATTGTTACTATAAGGTAGGCCTGAAAAAATCTTCCCCATCCTTTACCAACTGGAAACTTCTCATCTGAATTTCTGCACCCCAAATTAAGTCATTAATTTAATTCCTTTGACTACATATCTCTCCCTATGGGTCAAATCAATATATTCTGTGGCTATCATGTCATTTATAAGGTTTTCCTCCCAATTTTAATATTAAATAAGCAGTGTAATGACTTATCTCCACTCCTTTAAATTCTTTTTTTTTTCCTGGCATCCTTTATCTTTCTGATTGTTAACATAAATTTTCTATTTTCTATCCTGGGGTATTCTATTCTAAATAGAAAAGTTCATTTTATTGTTATGAACATCATCCTTTGAACTACTAGGTATGTTAATTGTATTCTTCAACTTATGTCTCAACATACAAGGAATTCAGTTCCTAGTGCAGTGCATTACATAGAATAGTTGCTTAATAAATATTTTTTTTTAATTGGATCAAAAATGTGGCTGTTTCTCTTCACTTTAAAAATTACATTTGTTCCTTAAAGCTTATTGTGATTGCTGAAAGCATAGAAGCAGAATCCTGTTGTCCATAATACTAGTAGAACAAAATGCCTCTGAATGTATCAAGCAAAGAGAATTGTACCTAGTCTGGCTGACCTCTTTTAAATTAATACAAGGTCTATAAATCTGTATACTAACATATGCCTAATATATGAACAACCACATTATAGTTTCTTGTCATTTTTATTTCCAGTGGCCACTGTGGCAAAAAATGAAAAATTATTAGAATCTGACTGATTGGGGCAGGGGACTCAGTTGTGAGAGTCTGCTATCCACCTGGTCCTAAACGAGCTGGTGCTCTCCCTAGTTCAACAATTAGAAAATCAGCTGCCCTAGAAGTCTGGCTGCCATGTCACCTCCCACACACCTTATCCAAAAGGCTTGGAGTACAGCCCATTCCCACTGTTCACAGACCATGGATTTTAAGGGCTGCCAGCTGGAAGGGTAGCTGTTTCTCCTTCATTATGCTATGCCATGGATGGGAACTTGGAGGGCAGCCTGCCCCTCAGCCCTTGCCAGTCAGTAACATTTACATTCTCTTCTTTCCCTATAACTGGGATACCTGGAACATAGTTTTTCTCTAACTGCCAAAAAATGAAAGAGCTACTCTGTCTGGCTCTCCTTAGGTGGATTGATTTGGGGAATATTGGCCACAGATGGTAGCATAGGGAGAAGAGCCTGGATCCTGGCATTCTCCCAACGTGAAGGCATGTACAATTTGCCATTAACTACATACCAGACTCAAGGCAATGCTCCCCAAAATACCTATATTTTTGACCCTCTTAGTCCATGGAAAGTGCAGTGATTATCTTTCCCTAATTTTGTCCTGGGGGGGAGAAAAAAAAAAACAAATAGCAAAACATTTTTTTATCTGACAAGATAAATGCAAGAACTTTATAAACCCAAGTTCATACAAGTGGAAAAATGTTACTTGCTTATAGGTAAAGTGAGCCAACATAATAAAAGTGACAATTCTACTTTAATTGATTTACTTAAGTGCCATACTATTCAAATTACCAAAAATAATTTATACAACTAAAAAGAAAACAAAATTCCCTTGGAAGATCAAAAGTCCAAAAATATCAAAGGAATCAACAAAAAGAAAGAAACAATGAAATGTCAGCTGGAAGTATCAGATCTCAAATTACATTAAAAAGTAACAATTATCAAAACAATATGATAGTGACTAAGTAAAAGTACGGTGCATGCATGGGATAGATTAGGTACCCTCTATATATAGAAATGAATGGTCACAGATTACCAAACAAACTATTGAGATATTTGAGAAAAGAGTTCAGTAGTTGACAAAAATTGATCAGAAAACTAGAAAGCAATTTGGCATAAACGGGGTATCAACAAGCATTTCATACTAGAAACAAAGATAAAGTAAAAATATGTACATGCTTAGACATAATAGATACTATTATAAGTAAATTAGAGTTGCACATGGAGAAGAGAAAGTTTATGACAAAACAATAGATAGAAAACATTACAGTGTACAAAATCAGTACTTTTGATTACATTAAATTAAAATGGTTATACATAAACAAGACCAATGCTTCCAATATTAGAAGGAAAACAGAAAAGTGGGGGAAAAGGAGAAATTTTAAGATTACAAATCATTCAACAATTAATAATTAAGAATGAATTGAGTTTTCAGATGAAGAAACCAAAGCTTTTTGTAATTATGTTCATAAGATTATAACATTGTTCATATCTTTTAATATAGAAATACTTCAATTAAGCCAGTATTCCAATGAGATTAACACAAAATAAAAAGAACTTATATTAACAAAAACATTAATAGCAGCTTTTGTAGTCATAGAAAAATTGAGGGGATTTCCATCAACTGGGGAATGGCTAAACAAGTTGTGGTATATGATTGTTTTTATTTGTTGTTTTTAAAATTCACATTGCTTTATGAATCATATTGGGAGAGAAAAACCAGAGCAAAAGGAAAAATTATGGTAGAGATTTAAAAAAAAAAAAAAACAGAAAAAAGTAGTGAACATAGCTTGTGTCAATTTATATTCCACCTCCATAGTTCTTTTTCTGAATGCAGATAGCATTTTCTATACAAAGTCTTTGTTTTTTTAATTAAATCTATCTTAACTTTAACTTTGTCTGTGAACAATTATTACTACTCCTCCTTTCCCCCCTAAGTTCTATTCCTTATTATTGTTATAACATTTGTGTGTATCTCTTATTTTCTATCCTTACTGATTTCTCTGCTTTACTTCTATCTGCTACCTTTCCTAGCTATTAACCTACTACAGACCTCTTACAAGGATCTCTCCTTTATCCTTCCCCTATCCCCTACTTTATTCCTCCTTCTTTATCCCAAACCAGTTAATCTATACACTTTATTCCATTTCCATTTATCTATATACCTTTCTATACATACCTTATCCTATTCCCCCCTCTTATTTCTTTATAAAATTAGAAGGCTTTATCCCTTTCTAGATAGATGTGTTGTTCCCTCTTTAACCTATTCCTGATATTAAGATTCCATAATTACCAGCTCTCTTCCACCACCTGCTTCCTCTGTTAGTTTTTTTCTCTCATAATATACTATTTTTTTTCTTTTTCTATATAGTTTTGCTTTGCAGAATCACATCATATTTTGCTATATTCTAATCTTTCTTTTGAACTACCCAATTAACGACGATTTTAAACATATGGTTTACATTTCCACATATAAAAACATAGTTTGTCCTTATTGAGTTTCCCGAGATTAGTCTTTGATATTTACCTTATATTTTTCTTAAATCTTATATTTCAAATTTTCTATTAAGTTCAGTTTGGGAGGGGTTTTTGGAAAAGAAAAATCTTGAAATTCTGGCAATTCATTGAATGTTGATTTTTATTATTATTTATTATTATTATTTTGCTCAAGATTATATTTAACTTTTCTTGGTGTGATAGTTTTGGCTGCAACTCCAGTCCTTTCTGTCTTTGATATATAGTGTTCTAAGACCAGCAGTCTTTTAATGTAGCCACTGCTAGACCTCATATGATTCTAATTATGGAACTTCCATTTTTGAATTGTTGGGTGTTTTTCCTTATTCCTCATAAAAATTTCTCCTTAACCTGGGGGTTTTCAGAATTTGGCAGTGATGTTCTTGTTAATTTTCCTCATAGGATCTCTTTCAGATGGTGATAGGTGGATTTTTTTTTCAATTTCTACTTTCTTCTCTTGTTCTAACACTTAGATTCTCTTTTATATAGTAGCTTTCAAATATTCCACTTGTTCTTGTTTTCTTTTCTTGATCTGTTCTATAGGTCTGTTTTGTTTTGTTTTGTTTTGTTTTTTTCTTTTGAGATCTTATGCTGTTTTTTACTTGTTCATTCTTTATATTTTGTTTTCTTATTTTTTGGTCTCATAACTTCCTTGACTTTCCCTTGTTTAGTTTTCAAGGAGTCATTTTCTGATTTCTTTTTCTAATTGACTGATTTTCTTTTCATAATCTTAATTTTCTTGGGTTGCTTGTGAGAGAAATCTGGAGAATCTGGAATGTTCTAATCTACTCTGATATCTTCCCAGAATGCTCTCCCTGTCTGTTCTTCTTTTTTCAACATGGCTAATATGCAAGTATGTTTTGCATGACTATAGTTCTATAATCAATATCAATTTTTTTCAAGGAGATATGTGGGAAAGGAGATAGGGGATAAGAAATATTTGAAAGAGTTGAGTGTAAAAATTATTTGTACATGTAAATAAAAAATAAAATTAAAATTACAATAAAAAACCTTATGAAATCCTTACTGGGGCTGTGCTCCCTCAAAAGACAAGATCCTTCATATAGGGTTATTTTATGCGATTAGCAAGTTTCTGGCACATAATAGGTGACTTACATAGTATGGTTTTGGTTTTTTTGTGAATGTGTGTTTTAGAATATGGCTTTCCATTTCATGATTTGGCTTTATAAAATTTAGAGTTTATTTCTACTAATTCTTCCTTAGTCATGTAAGTCTTTGCTATACTGAGAGCATCAGCTCCCTTTGGGACAAGGCAAAATCTATGATAAAACTAATTCATTCATCATTCACTTGCTCAACAAATTTCCCTATTAAGTACCTATTATTAATTCTAGGCCCTGTGGGTGATTGAAAGGAGAACAGGTCACAAGCTTCTGAACTTGTAGAGTTTACTTCATGGAGGAAATGTGACATGTAAATGAATAACTGAAATGCAAGGCGGAACGTGATATGTCATCATAGAAAAATGAATGCTGATGTATTCTGATTGCAGATATCAAGGAAGACTGCTTGGCAATGGTGTCATTTGAGTTGATTCTTTTAGGAAATTTTTCAACATGAGATAAAGAGCCAAATGTTAAAAAATATTTTAGAAGGAGAAGGAAGCTATGGATAAAACAAGAAAGCAAGTCAGTTTGTTGGATTTGTTCCATCTTACAAATGTATTTATTTCATTAGAATATAGTCCCAGTGCCAGTATGGATTGTTTCATTAATTATACTTGTATCCCTACCACTTACACAGTATCTGGTACAGAGTGGATATGCAATAAATAATTGGTAAGTTGATCTGACAACCAGTCATTAAATTTGTTTTCCATTTAACTCGGGTTTCTGTGAATTTGAGGGGAAAAAATGGAATGCATTAAAATAGAATATATGTGGCTTTAATATGTGTGAACTAGATCCCTAAATAGGAAATCTTTCCTTTGTAGCAACTTGCATAAATATGCCCAAAACAACAGGATTACACATTCAATTGAATCAGAATCAGATAGGTTTGGGTTTGGGTTGCAAAAGAGAGACCATGGGGTACTGGCATAAAATTGTTTTTAGAGAAGGCAAATACAATTAGAGGAAATAAACGATAATCAAAAAAGAGTTCATCCTACCTGGAATCTGGTAGCAATTTTAATTATTTTTGCTATGTGCTAAGCTCTATTTCCATGCTGCTTAAGTTTTACAAGCTCTGTCAGCAACCTCTAAGTTTGGCATTCTGAAACTAAGCCCTAATTTTCTGTTCTAGTTACCATTTTAATATCAAGAAAGAAGCTCAATATTTTCCCTAACATATCCCATAGCATCACTCTGGCAAATTTATCTGGCAGATTGTCAAGGATTTAATTCTATTAGATCTAGCTGAAAATCCTATTATATTCCTTGGAAAACATCTGCAAAATTTTAAAGGTTATCCAAGTAGCATCTATATGTCTGGGAGAATGGACACTAAAATAACTAAATTTTGTTGAATAAACATGGAAAATAAATTGTGCCTTTAAAATACTAATTTATTCACAAAGGCAGAAATAAACATGCTGCTACATAAACTGTGAAAGAGCCTGAATTGATAATTAAGAAATCATGAAATTAGGGCAAGGATACCCATTTTGGGGCTTATTCACCAGAAATGCACAGAATAGTAGTAGAAAGTAGGAATGCAATTTTATAGACCAAGAATACAGAAACAAATAGAAGGAGCACAAAGTCAGATAGCATGAACATATCTTGGGAAATGCGATGTGAGGGAAGCAGGTAGCATGGGGATGAGGATTAGGAAGGGGAATAGAAGAGTGGTATGGGGCAGGAATTTGAGATCTAATTTTATAAGCTTATTCTGAGAAACAGACAAAGTCTGTTCTGTGCCACCTGCTGGTTAATTTGTTAGACTATACAAATTATTTCAAAATATTATTAAATCTTTAAAGTTAGCATGTCCACCTCATATCAAAATTATCAGTATCTTTTGGTATTCTTCTGGTCTTAGAACAGAAGTCTCAAACTTATCTAAAATTTACATAACATAAAATTAGAACCCTCACAGCAACATCCAGAAGGTTTCTTTTTTATTAATTTCATAATTATAATTTTTTAACAGTATATATTCATGAGTATTTTTTACAACATTATCCCTTGTATTCAATTTTCCAAATTTTCCCCTCCCTCCCTCTACTCCCTCCCCTAGATGACAGGCAATCCCATACTTATTAAATGTGTTACAGTATAACCTAGATACAATATATGTGTGTAAATCCAATTTTCTTGTTGCGCATTAAGTATTGGATTCCGAAGGTATAAGTAACCTGGGTAGATAGACAGTAGTGCTAACAGTTTACATTCAATTCCCAGTGTTCCTTCTCTGGGTATAGCTGTTTCTGTCCATCATTGATCAAGTGGAAGTGAATTGGATATCCACTTCAATCAGAATATATCTTCATACAGTATTGTTGTTGAAGTGTACAGCGATCTCCTGGTTCTGCTCGTTTCACTCAGCATCAGTTGATGTAAGTCTCTCCAAGCCTTTCTGTATTCATCCTGCTGGTCAGTTCTTACAGAGCAATAATATTCCATAATCTTCATATACCATAATTTACCCAACCATTCTCCAATTGATGGACATCCATTCATCTTCCAGTTTCTAGCTACAACAAAAAGAGCTGCCACAAACATTTTGGCACATACAGGTCCCTTTCCCCTCTTTAGTATTTCCTTGGGATATAAGCCCAGTAGTAGCACTGCTGGATCAAAGGGTATGCACAGTTTGATAACTTTTTGGGCATAATTCCAAATTGCTCTCCAGAATGGCATCCAGAAGATTTCTACTGATTCAATATATATTACCAGGATGATGATTTTGCTTACCTTGTAATACAATGTGTACAATTATGTTCTTTTGATCTTTTAGACATATGTACACAAATTCCAGATGCCCCCTTTTATCTCATTTACTATTTTTACTTTTGTATACTGTCTTCCTATAAACTTACTAAATGAACTGAAAGGGTGGTGGTCAGAAGAAGCAGAACAAGATGTAATTGTAACATAATTCCAGAGTAGCACAGTTTAAAATGATAAATACATATTTAGGACTGAATCTCAACTTTTCAGATCCAAGATTCCATTTTTGGAAGGATGAACTATACATAGCTGAGGATATCAATTTTATCAAACTTCCTCCAAATGAAACCACATGAAAAGGCACTTATCTTTTCTGATCTTATCATGTACATTTATTTAAATGAATAGGAGGTTGTGACCTAACTTACTTTGATAGATGAGAGTGTTCTCTCTCTTTTTTTTTTTCTTAGACAAGTAAAAATCGTTCCCACAATTTACTTTCTATTTTTTATCTTATTTTCTTGAAAAAAAAGTCATAAAAGTTAATGATTACTAGACAAGTAAAAATATTCCTTGATATGAATGAAAGAAAATATTTCTATCAATAAAAGGAGAAATTCAAAAAAATTAATTTTTTAACATATAGAGAAATTGATCTCATAAGTGAGCATTAAAAGTTATCTTCTAATTCATATTTTAAATTGCTCTCATTTCAAAATGTGCATTGATTTAGAACCCTGAGTTGCTTCACTGTTTAGTATCACATCATTCCTATATATTATTTTTTTCTTTGTGACGCAGTCATTGACAATAGTGCATAGTGTTTTTCCAGATCTCTACCTTCTTTTGTCAGAAAGACACATAATTGGACAAAAGGCTACTACTTTAAGACTGTTACTTGGAGCAAGCTCTTAGCACATTTATTATTCTCTTCTTCACCATTATTTGAGATCTAATCTCTTCTTCTTTGTTGTATGTCCTCTCTTAAATCATAGTGAACATTCTTTTCTGATTTTAAAAGACAATGATGAATTTTTTAAAATGTCTTCAGAAAAATTTAGAAGCTTTGGGAATTTCAGAATATGCATATATTTAGGAAATTTGTCAAATTCAACTTTTGCAAATTAGCAGGAGATTCTTGGCACATTGTATATATTTAGAACTATTCATGAACTCAGAAATCATAATCTCCAAAGCTGGGATAGGTGATTCCTATTTCTTTCCATTTCAACAAAACAACAACTTTTCTGTTTATATTTTATTGATATTGATATATGTCACATTGAATCAGACATTCCCATTCTGTAATTCTTTCTTTTAATTCTGTATCTACTACTTAATACTCATATGATATTTGGAAAGTCCCTTAACCTCACTGTGTCACAGTTTTCTCATGTATAAAATGAAGTCTTTGAATTATATACAATATGAAGTTCTTTTTTCATTCAAATCTTTTTTTTTGTTCATTTTATGATAACCCTCACCCTACTCAGCTTTGTAACATTAAAAAAAAAGGAGAAGAAAAAAAGTAATTCAATAAACTCAACATTTCATTGTTGTCAGAGAGTATGTGCAATGTTCCATGTTCAGTGTTTTTCAGTTCTGCTAATAATAATAATTATTAACATTTATAAACTGTTTTAAAATTCAGGGCATTATTCTAAATTTGAAAAATATTTTCCCTAAAAACAATAAAAAATTTTTCTTAACTAAATCTATTTCTTATTGAAGTAAAAATGATAGGTGTTTTCAAATTTCTTTTTTAAAATTTATTTCCCTTATTTTTATATTTTACTTCCTACACACAACTCTCACATCATAGGGTCACTATCTCCTTATTCCTCAGTGAGATAGTTCCAAGAAATTTCATAATGAATTATAAGAAAAAGAAAAGAAGCTAAGTTTTTGTTTTTATTTCAAAGATAACTGTTGGGAGATGTACAATTTAATTGGATGATCCCAAATGTGGAATTATAGCTAGAACAAATCCATAATGGTGGAATTCTGGATATTTTTTAGTTTCTTGGAATTGTGCTCTTTTGTGTGTGTGGGTGGGTCTGTCTGTCTGTCTGTCTGTCTCTGTCTGTCTATCTCTCTTTGTCTCCCTCCCTTTTTTGTTCTCATTCCCTCTCTCCTTCCATCACTCTCTCTCTTTCTATATCTCACACACACATACACAATTTTTTTGTTTTATCTGTAAAATAATCTTGATCCTTAAAGAAACAAGACACTTAAATATTCCAAACATTCCTCTATGAATAAGTACCGATAAATTAAATATCTAGGGAAAAATTCAATTAAACAGTGAAAGCCATTGACTGCTTATTATGGTAACTATTTATATTTTCTTTTAAAACACTTATATGAATTACAAGATTTTTTTTTAACTTTCCGTATTTCATTATATTCAGTTTGCACTCTATATTTTCTGCACTTGTTTCCTTTTTTTTTTGTACAGTACCAATCTAAACAAATATGTAATTCAGGAGAGGGCTTGTTTTATTTGTTTTGTTTTTAAGAAATTGTTTGAATGAAAGCAGTGATTTGGCACAAGCACTTGCTTTCCAGCCAGTCAGGGGAGTAAGGAAATAGGAACAAGATGGTACATTTTTGCCACCAATTACTTAGTAAACCATGCTAAACCTGGCAGCTTCACTAAGGTCATTTTAAATTTGTGTGTTTACAGGTAAGGGCTCTGCAGGCCCTTAGAAACTGACTTTAGAAACATTGCAAATCTCACTCAGATAAGGAGAGGAAAAGTAGAGAAGTCCTGCTCTGATCAGATGAGCAATTGTTATCCCTAAATTAAAGGTAATATCAAAGAACCATACAAATTAAATTCTCAGTAAATATTCTTTTTCAGATGTCAATGGGATAGTCATGACTGTTTCTGCCAGGAACAAAGGTGCTATTTTAACATTGCTAAGAAAATTCATTACAAAAATTTCTCTTCTTCATATAGCTAAATTTTTATGTGAGAAACAAATTGGTAAGAACCCACTAAACTCTTTCCAATTCCAAATAATGAGAATGTATTGTTATACAGAGAACAAAGAATGAAGAAGCTAGTGCTACCACACATGTCATCTGGTCTAAATCTAATTTATAGATATAAGAAAAGTGATTTGCACAAAATTTGAAGGCTGTTCCTCCAATGAGTGTTCTTTCCACAACAATTTGTTCTTTCAACATGTTGTTGTCATATACAATATGTTTTGTGGGGGGTTTTGTTTGTTTGTTTTTTAAATACTTTAACAACCTGCAATTTCCTCTGTAAAGATAATCACTTCACCAATGAAGACTGCAATTTGTCTCTAACAGTACAATATTTTAGAGATTCCATATTATTTATCCCTCTATGACAACCTCATGATGAGCTGTTGCTGAGATTATCTAGAGTTGCCCTTATTTGACAGTTCTGCATACAGTTTTTCCAGTTGGCTTAGACCTTTCAGAATTTATGGTCCTGAGGCATGAATTTTGAGAAACCAAAGGCACCTCCATTCCAAGGTGAGCCTTCAGAACAAGACTTTAGTGGAAAATGGAATATTATCTATGTATCTACTTACAATACTAGGACAGAACTAAAAACTGTGGGTAAAAGTTGCAAAGAATTGCTTTTACTTCAATGTAAGGGAAAACTCCATACATAAAGAATTAATTGACTGCCTCAACTGTTATTGTGTTCCTCCTCTTTGGAGATCTCCAAGTGGAAGTTAGATGATTATTTCTCAGGCATGTTATGAAACATATTCCTTGTTAAACAGGAACTCATTTTTGAATTAGATTTTGGAGAACCTAAAACTGTCAGTACTTAAATTTTATCCAAACAACAACCTTATGGAAGAGAGGTATCTACCATTAATCTTTTGAAACTTTATCTGTAAGTGATTAATTATATTTGATTATAGGAATCTTCCAGTTCAAATTGATCTAGCTTTTAAGTATCTACTATGTACTTTGTTATTAGAGTAAAAAACCAAACACTAACCAATCCCTGATCTCAAAGACGTAAATGTCTATTGGAAAAGAGGAAATGTAATTTAATTATAAATCACTTTCCACACAAATAAAGACAGATCTAAACAAGCATAGAAATATTATTTGTTCATGGGTAGACTGTGCCAATATAATAAAAATGACAATTCTGCCTGTATTCATTGACTTTTCTTATGGCATACCAAACTACCAAAGTGTAGAGATAAAAAAAAAAAAAAAAAAGAACAAAATTCATTTGGAACAAAAGATCAACAGTAACAAGGGAATTAATAAAAATATATGATGGAAAGCAGGCTAGCAATACCACATTTCAAACTATATTACAAGATGGCAATCATCAAAATAATCTCGTACTGGCTAAGAAATAGATTGGTGGATCTCTGGAATAACTCAGGTGCAAGTACTATATATAGCTAAGGGGCACAATGGATAGAATGTGCTGTATTCAAATCCAGCATCAGACTAGCTGTGTGATCCTGGACAAGTCACTTCATCCTTTTTGCTTAAGTTTCCTCAATTGTAAAATGAACTGAAGAAGAAAATTCAAATCATTCAAGTATTTCTTCTAAGAAAAACCGAAATGGGGTCACAAAGTGTCAGATATGATTAGAACAACTGAACAACAACTCTACACAATAGTAATTTAGTGTTTGAAAAACTCAGTGATCTAAACTTTGGGCACAAGAACTCAATATTTAAGAAAAATTTCTGGGAAAACTAGAAAACAGTTTTGAATAATCTAGGTATAAGCCAACATTTCGCTGCATATGTAAGATAAAGTATATCCTTTTGTACTTTGTCTTATGAATATTTTACTTATATTATTATACTTATTATTATTTTATTATTATACTTATAAATCTTATATGATTTAGACATAAAGAGTCATATAGTAAACAAAGTAGGAAACCATGGGAAATTTTACCCAACTGATAGTTGATTAAAAGAAGAATTTATGACCAAAGGAGATAGCAAGGAACACACACACACACACACACACACACACACACACACAGTCCTAAAACAACATTCATTCCTTAAAATTTTCCCCTAGAATACTTCATCCACCAATAGGTAACACATTTCTATTCGTCCTGAATCTTTTGATCTCACATTCATTTTATATACTAATTATTACTGAAACCTGGCTCTACCTTAATGATTCAGCTTCCGTGACCATCCTGTCCAATATTGGATACAAATTCATTCAGTCCTCTCGGTTCACTTGTTAAGGTAGAAAAATCAGAAAACAACTCCCTCCTTCTGGCCATTTCCAAGTCCTCTCCTGATCTACATCACACTTAGGAATATAAAGTGATTCCAAGTTTATTCAATTCATGTGTACCAGTCAAGATGTTGGTAGCTGTTGTCTACTAACCTCCAGGCTGCTCCATTTTCCTCAATGAATTAGGCATCTGGCTCAAAATGTTTCTTTCCTCTCCAAGTCCTGCCATCATATTAGGAAGCTTCGATGTGCATTTTGATTCTCTCATTTAACCATGCAATTTTTCAACCTTTTATTCCCACGATCTACTCCTTTTCAAAAGTCCCTGAACTAGCTGTGAATTATTGATTTTTCAAGTCTCCTTTTGCCTCCTTTTGTCAGACCCACTTTTTGTCCACAATATGCCTTTCAATCCCTAGACCCTTTAATTACCTCCAAGATTATCTCCCCTGTACTAGATATCTTTTTTTTAAATTTCACCATCTTGATTTTTGGAGAATTAGTTCTACTCTAAACTGTCCTCTTCTCTTGAGTGCCTGGTCTCTTTTTGTCATTTTGTCATTTATATCCTGCCAAGTTTCAGGCTTGGATGACTCCCATCATCTGTCTTCATTCTGACACTTGTACTACTTTTTAAAAAAAGTAAAGAAAATCACAAAACACTTTTGAGTCTACTATAAATGTTTGTCACACTTCACTGAGGCAATCTTTCTACCTTTCCCTTATCAACTCACTTTCCTATTCTCCACAGCAATTCTTCCAATTGTTTACATTCCTCCTCAAACCTCCCATAGCTCTCCTACTCCCAAACCTCTCAGATGATAATTTTTGTTTCATATTTTATATAAGCAATTTGTCATGAGTTCCTTCTTATCCATTCTTCCACATTTTATATTCCTTAGATGCCTTCTACTCTTATCTCATTCTTTAGCCTTGTCTTACAAAAAAAAAAAAAAAAAAAAAAAAAAAAGTTGCCTACATTACCAAGGCCAACACGTCTATATAAATAAATGATTCCATTTCATTCTCTGTCCCCTAGGATATTTTTCCTTTTCCTCATTATACTATTTCTCTTGATGATCTGACTAGCTCCCATGGATTTAATTTCTATGTCTGTAAAGTACGGGCAGGCTCCCTTGAGGCCTTGGGAACAGCCGGAGTCAGGATGAATTAAAGTCCTTGGTCTTTAGAGGGAGAAATGAAGGGGACAAACGAAACTGCCACAAGGCTCTTGGATTCTCTAGATCATAGTCACCAACCTCTCTCCTCCTTGTCCTGTGGGCCAAGTGAGTCTGGCTTATTTCACCCCACCCTCTCATCCTTGCCTACAATTATCTGTATACACTAAACATTGAGTAAGCACCAATGGTGAGAAGGGCCATTTTTCCAAAAATATTCTAATAGAGTAATTGCCCAATAGGTAATTAATCTTAAGTGCTCTGGTGTCTGATTCAAGTGCACCTTTTTGGAGTCCAGGCTAATAATTCTTAAACCTACTTATTTTGCTCTAACCTCTTTGCTGAGCTACAATATTCAGTTGCACCTCAGACATGTAGAACTAAATTCTTAATTAAGAAAGACGCTTAATTTCAACTTTTTCAAAATAAATTCATTATTTTCTCCCTATTCTATAACTTCCCTATTATAACTAACTATAGAATACTACTCTTTTTCTCTGTCCCTTAGATGAGAAACCTGTATAATTCTCAACTTCTCATTGTCTCTCACATATCCAATCTGTTGTGGAAGGCTTACTGAGTTCAATTTTGCAATATCTCTCAAATATTCCCCCTTCCCTCTCATAATATTGCCACCAACCAGGAACTGGTTCTTGTCAGCTGGCATTTATATTATTGCAATAAGCCTGCAGGTAGGTCTAGCTGCTTCAGCTTCCCACTCCATTCCACCTTCTACTTATCAACCAAAATAATTTTCCTAAAGTTGTGGTTCAACCATGTTACCTCCTACTCAGTAAACCTCAGTTACTTCTCAATAGCTTCCATAATCAAACAACATTATATCTTGTGTTTAAAGAGCTTCATAACCACTCTACTCTTTCAAATTTTAACATATTATTCCCTGGGACATACTGTTTAATCCCATGGCAATGGCTTCCTTTCTTGTCTATTAATAAGACAATACCTGTCTCCCACCTCTGGGCCTTTTGATTCTCTCATCTTAAGCATATCAAAAGCCTTCTCTTCTTCAGCTGCTGCAAATAAGGAGTACTTATTCTTTCCTTAATTTCCTGTTTCTTTTTATATGAAATCTTCTTTCTTGACAAGGTAAACTCCTTGAGAATAGCATTGTTTTATTTTTTTTATCTTAATACTTAGCAAATCATCTGTCATATTAATCACTTAACAAATCTTCATTCATCCATCTTTCTATATACCTATGTTTCCATCTATTGTAATGTAATGTGGTCAAGAGATGAAAAGTGCCTTAACTAAAGTAGATATGTGTGTCGTCAACTAGTCTGCAAATATTTTAATTAAGTACTTATTGTGTCTAAGGAACTATAGTAAATGCTGGGAATGCAAAGATAGAAAAAAATCATTTTTTATTCTCTTATGGAGTCTGATGGAGACAACATTAAAAATATAAGTCCAAATATTAAAATACTATATATGGCATAAATTGTAGATAACTACAGAGGCACAGCACTTACATTAAAGATCATTAGTCAAGATTATTTGAAGAATATAGGATTTTAGTTTGAGAACGGGGATGAATGTAAGATATTTTGTGAGAAAAGAATAAACTAGACTTTTCAACTTACTGGATATGGGGAAATCCCTTCTCTTTCTCCTTCTGGCTATTCACCCTTTGGTCATATGATGTGAATCAACATTTTCCTTTGGCAGGGTAATTTTCCTAATTTGGCAGCAGGGAAGCTCCTAGCCAGACATGATCAAAAATAACTCTAAATAGGAAAAACATCAAGCGTGCTAAAATTACATTCTCTTTCAAGGTTAACAAGGTTAAGATAGAAAGGAAGCAATGAATAAATGTATCTCAGCCAGATATTACTTGTAAAGGCTTGATGAGAGAAAGATTGAGTGATATTTGAAATATCCTCATTTTTGTAATTTATCAGACAATAAATTAGTATTTATGGAAGATTTACTATGTGCTCATCAACATTTCAGTTGCTGTGGGGAATAGATTCAGGTCTTCTTGTTCTGATGCCAAGGCACATGAAATAATCAGAATGATTAAAATTTAAGAGAAGGGAGAAATCTTTATAAATCAGACTATTCAGAAAATGCTTAATGTAGGAGGTGGGCTTTGAGATGACTCTCAGAAGATTTTAGCAGAATAGGAGTTCCTTGGGGGCAGAGACTTGTGTTCTCTGTGTGTGTGTGTGTGTTACACACACACACACACACATACACACACGTTATTATTCCACAATTTAGAATTATATATTTTGATATCTTAGAGAGCATCTATTGCATCTCCTTTAAGTGTTATACCTTGAAAAATCAAGATCTGAATAGTGAAGTATCTTCCTCAAGAACTCAATATACGTAGTTTGGCCAGAATTAGGAGAACCAGTAATATAGTGACTAAGACTTCTCTGAAAGATCTATGATGAAAAAATGTTATCCATAGCCAGAAAAAGAACTGATAGGGATTGAATAAAGATGGAAGTATAGTTTTTTTAATTTTATTTTTCTTGAGGGTTTTTTTTTTCGGGGGGGGATGGGAAGGGGGTAATCTGTTTTCTTTTGCAACATGACTTTTATTGAAATGCTTTGCATAACTTTGCATGTGCCTTCTAAGTGGGGGAAAGGAGGGGAGAGAATCTAGAATTAAAAGTTTTTAAACAAAAGTTTAAAAATTATTTTACATTTAACTAGGAACAATAAAATATCAAATAAGTGGGGGAAAAAAACTGAAATGATTAACAAATTCCAATTACAAAGGATTTTTTCACCACCAAAAAGTCATTTTGTGACTGATGAGCATTTTTCTCTTTTTCTTACCTCTACTGTAATTCCATTTTCTAATCAAAAAGATCAATGTGTAATGGTTCAGAGCTAGGGAAAGAAGGAAGTATCCAAAGCTAGCCATCTTGTTACTCCTTATGATGAAATTTAAAGTTTCATGATATGGGCAATTTTTCCATGGAAGTAAATTGTAGTTCATTTATAATTCTGTAAATGTCTTTCCAGAGTTTCTATGGCCAAAAAAAAAAATTCCATTGTTACACAGCCAATTTGGTAATGACCCTTAATTTAGATGGCCCAGCTCAAGGGAATCTATCAGAGCAAAAGCCTGTCATGGATAGACATAGTATTTAAGATTCCAAGTTTATTCCTCCCCCAAGTCATGATGAACCCCCGCAGTAGCTGGTCTAGATCTTCATATTTCTTTTGATCCCAGAAATAATAGTATTATTAAGTTACAGAAGTATTGCAGATTGCCACTTGATGTTATTAAGGACTTTGAAGGTAAATTCTATTATTCATTTAAAAAATCATAAGGCCTCAGGTAAAAGCCAAAATAATAATAATAATAAAAAAGTATTGATGACATTTTTGTTGCACATATTAGTATCCACACAGGAAAATTATCCTGGCCCAATGGAATGGTGCCCAGATTCAGAAAACAGATTATTACTTTGTGACAATATTTGAGCATGTTCCTGAGAGGATTTCATCTGATGAATGTCTTTAGAGAAAAACCATATGTCCCCCCCCCAAAAAAAAAAAAAAAAGAAAAAGAAAAGAGAGAGAAAAAGAAGATTTTAAAGATTAAGATTAATTGTTGGCTAGGTTATTATTGTTCAAACATCTGTTTAATTACTTTTAAAGAAATTCCCTTGAAATAGGATTGACAAAAGGACCTTAGAGATTATCTAACAAATGATCATTTTTTAAAATGAGCAGTGAGATCCAAGGTCATGCTTGGGGCTCATCCTTGTTTTTGTAATCCTTGAAACTCCTTATTTCTCTCTCTTTTTTAAAACATAGATTTCATTTCTTCTCCCTTCTATCAATATCATTATGACTAAATTGTTTTCTAATAAGATTGTTTTCCTGACTTCTCTCCCACCCCACTTAGTCACGTCAAGTTGATCACTATTAATTGGAGTGACATTCTTGATTTCCATAGCAATCAATGTGTGCTTCACACATATTCTTTTGAAAAGTTAGAAATAATTCCATCAAAAAAGTAAGGGCTAATAATGAGTTAATCACAAAATGGCCATAATAGACTTTAAGAGTATATTGCCATGATTGCCATCGCTAGTCATCAATAATTTGGTCCATTAATGCAAATAGAACATGTCTCTGAGACTAAGTTAAATGAAACATGTGAGTAAAACCTCTGTTATCTGACTCCTCAATGACTAGATAATTGAATCATTTTAAAATTAAATTTTAATAGCTACTTAAATGTTAAATTCACTTAAATTACTTTGGGGTTTGGTTCAAATCTGAAAGCCTTCTGGCTTTGTAGCATAGCAAGTTCAACATTGCTTCTATGATTTGAGGCATAGGATACCTAATCCCAGATGACTGAATTGTTCTTTCTGATGCAGGACTTAAGAAGAAAGAACTAATAAATATTCTTGTCAAACATTTATTGAGTGCTTCATGTATGTCAGGCACTAAGCTAGGCACTTTCAAAATCAGCTTGGCAAAAATATTTTAATTTTGAAAACTTTCTTCCCCTAGATAGCCATAAAATTTCTGGGTTTTTGTGCCCAAGAAGACATTACCCAATTGAAGAAGCCAGCTTGATCTTAGTAAGTGTTGCAAGTGTTTTTTTCATTCTTAGCTCAGCAACTATAGGATACTTATTTTAAGTTCTTGAGAAAATATGGACCAAAATAAGCATTTTGATACTAATTGGCCTTATATGTGATGTTCCTATTGCACTTTTTATAGATTCATAATATTATCTATATTATTGGAACAACTCAAGTAGTTTTATAGCCATTGTCTCCCAAATTTATCAGATAGCATAAATAAAGCATTGGTGCAAAAGTGTCTGCTAACCAAAATTGTTGTGCAGTCATTTCTGATTCTTTGTAAAAACATTTAGGGTTTTCTTGGCAAAAATACTAAAATGTTTCATCATTTCTTTCTTTCTAATTTATTTTACAAATGAGGAATGTGAGTCAAATGGCCTTAAGCAACAAATCAGTGGAACTCAGAGAGGTATTCCTGACTCCAAGATTGGCACTCTAACCACTGCTCCACTTAGCCATCCCACAGGTATTATAGAAGAGATAAAAGGAAGGCAAATTTTTTATTATTAGAATTAAAAAGACATATTTTAGCTCATATTCTTCCTAAGAAAAAAGGGAAGCCAAGCTTATTTCCATAAAAGGTTAGCAAATATGAAAAAAAATGTTAAAAAAATATTGCCTTGGATGTTGTAAATATTGACTCTATAAATAAATAAAAAATACTTGTTTTGGCAGTTTAAACTCCTCCATAATTAGAATACACCTATACTTCTAGAGTTATTTGACATCAGTCTCCTTTGTGTCTTCTACACTTCCAAAAAATGGTAAAACTCATTGTTTCCCCAATGCAATGTATCATGTTTTATCTCTGCAGCCTTATACAAATTGCTTCCTAGAGACTGCACTGTTCCTTTAACTCTTTCTTTTAGAAGTCCTGTCCTCTTCAAGGGTTAGTTCAGTTACTAAACATCTCCTACATAAAACTTTACTTTCTTCTTCAGCTCCCCTCTTCAGTATTCTGTTCCTTCTGACATGTATTTTAGTTATCTGTGTACATAAATTGTGGATACTAGGATCACTTGCATCATTTGTTGTCATGATGAAATGAAATAATGTATAATGCATTTTTCAGAACTTAGGTACATAAGGCATTTCATCTGTAAATTGTAAGATCATTAGAAGTTTGTTTTTGTATCTCTAAAAACTATCATTGTGAAATGATTACATGATGATAAACACCAAAGAATTATTCAGACTAGTACAATTTCAGGTCAAAACAGCAACAGAACAATGTGGGATATCTTTAACCAGAATATTATTTTTTTATTGTGAAAACAATATTTTCTTTCATTGGCTGAGGAAACACTTCAGGGCTCATCATTCTTCCATCAATCTCCATCCCCACCCCCAAACACACACACACACACACACACACACACACATACACACACACACATATGAAATTAAATGTCTTTCACAGGTGACTATATTTGGAAGGGAAGAATGTGTTCACTAAGGAAGATAATTTCTCTGAGGTTCTTTGAAATAATAAGAAAAATCACTCAAATTATTAGTAGCAATGTGCTAAATCCTGACTATATTGAATATGTTGCAGTTACCTCCAAATCATATTGGCTTTTCATACTATCTTCTTCATTTCTCCTTTACTTCCTAAATTTCATATTTTCTCAAGTTGAAATGTTACAAATTGAATACCTCAAGACTCCCATGCCAAACCTTTCCCAAATCAAGTTGTGAATGGAAATTCAGCATCATCTTTCAAAAGAAGGGACTTTGCATTTGAGCTGTGACGCATATTGATGAAGGATGTTTTCCCTTCCAGGTTTTATTTATTTGGTCTGTGATATACATTACAGATTATAATAAGTTGAACTTCAGTCAGGTGCAATATAGTAAATGAAATCATGGTTGGGAGGACTTCACATTTCAACTTTTCTGTCTAAAAATCTAGAAATGAGACATAAAAAGACTGATGAATATCACAGACATTGGAAAAAGATATATATTTAATGACTGCAAAAAAGAACCAATGAATATATTACATATATGTAAAGGTCTATAGCTTATCCTTAAATCTTCCCAAACCATTTGCAATAATCATTATTCTTTTTTTTTTATTTTTTTATTATATATATATTTTATAATATTATCCCTTGTATTCATTTTTCCAAATTACCCCCCCTCCCTCTATTCCCTCACCCCGACGACAGGCAATACCATACATTTTACATATGTTACAATATAGTCTAAGTACAATACATGTATGTGAATATCATTTTCTTGTTGCACAATAAACATTAGAATCCGAAGGTACATGCAACCTGGGCAGACAGATATTAGTGCTAACAATTTACATTCGCTTCCCAGTGTTCCTTCTCTGGGTATAGTTATTTCTGTCCATCATTGATCAACTGGAAGTGAGTTGGATCTTCTTTATGTTGAAGATATCCACTTCCATCAGAATACATCCTCATACAGTATTGTTGTTGAAGTATACAGTGATCTTCTGGTTCTGCTCATTTCACTCAGCATCAGTTGATTTAAGTCTCTCCAACCCTCTCTGTATTCCTCCTGCTGGTCATTTCTTACAGAGCAATAATATTCCATAACCTTCATATACCACAATTTACCCAACCATTCTCCAACTGATGGACATCCATTCATCTTCCAGTTTCTAGCTACAACAAAAAGAGCTGCCACAAACATTTTGGCACATATATGTTTCTTTCCGCTCTTTAGTATTTCTTTGGGATATAATCCCAGTAGTAGCGCTGCTGGGTCAAAGGGTATGCACAGTTTGATAACTTTTTGGGCATAATTCCAGATTGCTCTCCAGAATGGCTGGATTCTTTCACAACTCCACCAGCAGTGTATTAGTGTCCCAATTTCC
The DNA here is from genome assembly GCF_048593235.1 of Sminthopsis crassicaudata. Classification (NCBI taxonomy): domain Eukaryota; kingdom Metazoa; phylum Chordata; class Mammalia; order Dasyuromorphia; family Dasyuridae; genus Sminthopsis; species Sminthopsis crassicaudata. The sequence continues at coordinate 642,968,484 of NC_133618.1, read as the reverse complement.
CCACATCCCCTCCAACATTTGTCATTATTTGTTCCTGTCATCTTAGCCAATCTGACAGGTGTGTAGTGGTATCTCAGAGTGGTCTTAATTTGCATTTCTCTGATCAGTAGTGATTTGGAACACTCTTTCATGTGAGTGGATATAGTTTCAATTTCTTCCTCTGAGAATTGTCTGTTCATATCCTTTGACCATTTATCAATTGGAGAATGGTTCGGTTTCTTATAAATTATGGTCAGTTCTCTATATATTTTGGAAATGAGACCTTTGTCAGAACCTTTGTTTTTAAAAATATTTTCCCAATTTGTTACTTCCCTTCTAATCTTGTTTGCATTAGTATTATTTGTACAGAAACTTTTTAGTTTGATGTAATCAAAATCTTCTATTTTGTGATCAATAATGATCTCTAGTTCTCCTCTGGTCATAAATTCCTTCCTCCTCCACAAGTCTGAGAGGTAGATTATCCTCTGTTCCTCTAATCTATTTATTATCTCCCTCTTTATGCCTAAATCATGGACCCATTTTGATCTTATCTTGGTATATGTTGTTAAGTGTGGATCCATATCTAATTTCTGCCATACTAATTTCCAGTTTTCCCAACAGTTTTTTCCGAATAATGAATTTTTATCCCTAATGTTGGAATCTTTGGGTTTGTCAAAGATTAGATTGCTATAGATGTACCCTTTTTTGTCCTTTGTATCTAATCTGTTCCACTGATCTACCGGTCTATTTCTTAGCCAATACCAAATGGTTTTGGTGACTGCTGCTATATAATATAGCTTTAGATCAGGTACACTTAGACCACCTTCCTCTGAGTTTTTTTTCATTAGTTCCCTTGCAATTCTTGACCTTTTATTCTTCCATATGAATTTTGTTGTTATTTTTTCTAGGTCATTAAAATAGTTTCTTGGGAGTCTGATTGGTATAGCACTAAATAAATAGATTAGTTTGGGGAGTATTGTCATCTTTATTATATTCGCTCGGCCTATCCAAGAGCACTGAATGTCTTTCCAATTATTTAAATCTGATTTTATTTTTGTGGCAAGTGTTTTGTAATTTTTCTCATATAATTCCTGACTTTTCTTTGGTAGATAGATTCCCAAATATTTTATACTCTCAACATTTGTTTGGAATGGAATTTCTCTTTGTATCTCTTGCTGTTGCATTTTGTTAGTGATATATAAAAATGCCGAGGATTTATGTGGATTTATTTTGTATCCTGCCACTTTGCTGAAATTTTGAATTATTTCTAGTAGCTTTTTAGCAGAGTCTTTGGGGTTCTCTAAGTATACCATCATGTTATCTGCAAAAAGTGATAGTTTAATTTCCTCATTTCCTACTCTAATTCCTTGAATCTCTTTCTCGGCTCTTATTGCCGAGGCTAGCGTTTCTAGTACTATATTGAATAGTAATGGTGATAGTGGGCAACCTTGTTTCACTCCTGATCTTACTGGGAAAGGTTGCAGTTTATTTCTATTGCATATTATGCTTACTGACGGTCTTAAATATATACTCCTGATTATTCTAAGGAATAATCCATTTATTCCTATACTCTCAAGAGTTTTTAGTAGGAATGGATGTTGGATTTTGTCAAATGCTTTTTCTGCATCTATTGAGATGATCATATGGTTCTTATTAATTTGATTATTAATATGGTCAATTATATTAATAGTTTTCCTAATATTAAACCAGCCCTGCATTCCTGGAATAAATCCTACTTGATCATAGTGTATTATCTTGGAGATGATTTTCTGAAGTCTTTTTGCTAATATCTTATTTAAGATTTTAGCATCAATATTCATTAAGGAGATTGGTCTATAATTTTCTTTCTCAGTTTTCGATCTACCAGGTTTAGGTATCAGTACCATGTCTGTGTCATAAAAGGAATTTGGTAGGACTCCTTCATCCCCTATTTTTTCAAATAATTTATATAACATTGGGGCTAATTGTTCTTTAAATGTTTGGTAGAATTCACATGTGAATCCATCTGGCCCTGGGGATTTTTTCCTGGGGAGTTGATTAATAGCTTGTTCTATTTCTTTTTCTGAAATGGGACTATTTAAGCAATTTATCTCCTCCTCTGTTAATCTAGGGAGCCTATATTTTTGGAGAAAGTCATCCATTTCACTTAAGTTATCAAATTTATTGGCATAAAGTTGGGCAAAGTAACTCCTTATTATTTCTCTAATTTCCTCTTCATTGGTGGAAAGATCCCCCTTTTCATTTGTAAGACTATCAATTTGATTTTCCTCTTTCTTTTTTTTGATCAAATTTACCAAAGGTTTATCAATTTTATTGGCTTTTTCATAAAACCAACTCTTGGTTTTATTTATTAATTCAATAGTTTTTTTACTTTCAATTTTATTGATTTCTCCTTTTAATTTTTGTATTTCAAGTTTAATTTTTGGTTGGGGGTTTATAATTTGGTCTTTTTCTAGCCTTTTAAGTTGTAAGCCCAATTCGTTAATCTTCTCTTTCTCAATTTTCTTCAAATAAGCCTCTAAAGATATAAAATTTCCCCTTATTACTGCTTTAGCTGCATCCCAAAGATTTTGATATGATGTCTCATCATTATCATTATCTTGGGTGAAATTGTTAATTGTTTCTATAATTTGCTCTTTCACCCAGTCATTCTTTAAGATGAGATTATTCAGTTTCCAATTACTTTTTGGTCTATTTACCCCTAACTTTTTACTGAATGTAGCTTTTATTGCATTGTGATCTGAGAAGAAGGCATTTATTATTTCTGCCTTCCTACATTTAATTTTGAGATCTTTATGTCCTAGTATATGGTCAATTTTTGTATAGGATCCATGAACTGCTGAGAAGAAAGTATATTCCTTCCTATTGCCATTCAGTTTTCTCCAAAGGTCTATCATACCTAGTTTTTCTAATGTTCTATTTACTTTTTTAATTTCTTTCTTGTTTGTTTTGTGGTTTGATTTGTCTAAATCTGAGAGTGCAAGGTTGAGATCTCCCACTATTATAGTTTTACTGTCTATTTCTTCTTGCAGTTTTCCTAACTTTTCCTTTAGAAAGTTAGATGCTATACCACTTGGTGCATATATGTTTAGTATTGATATGGCTTCATTATTTATGCTACCTTTCAGCAGGATATAGTTTCCTTCCTTATCTTTTTTAACAAGATCTACTTCTGCTTTTGCTTGATCTGAGATAAGGATAGCTACCCCTGCTTTTTTGGCTTTACCTGAAGCATAATAGGCTCTGTTCCAACCTTTTACCTTTACTCTGTATGTATCTCCCTGCTTTAAGTGTGTTTCCTGTAGGCAACATATTGTAGGGTTCTGCTTTTTGATCCAATCTACTATCCGTCTCCGTTTGATGGGATCGTTCATCCCATTTACATTTACAGTTAAAATTACTAATTCTGTATTTCCTGCCATCGTATTATCCCCAGATTATGCTTTTTTCCCTTGACCCCCCTGATCCCCCTCCCTGATATTTAATTTACAGACCCCCCTTGTGACGCACAACCCTCCCTCTTTTTTTTTTTTTTTTGGATCCCTCCCCCCTCCCTCCAAGTCCCTTCACTTATTCTCCTTTTCCTTTTCCCTTTTCCTCTCCCCCCTTTTAATGAGGTGAGAGAAAATTCTCTGAAAAACAAATATGTTAATTATTTACTCTTTGAGCCTCTTCTGATGAGAGTAAGATTCACACAATGATTCTCCCCCTCACTAAGTTCCCTCAGATATGGTGTATTTTCTATGTCTCTTCCTGGGATGTAGTTTCCCTCTTTTTATCACTCCTTCCCCTTTTTCTGAACCGACCTCCTTCCCTTTACCACACCCCCCTTTTTTCTTTTATATCAGTAAAATCAAATTATCCTTGAGTATTTTTTATATACCCACAACAGAGTTACAGTTCTCAAGGGTTCTGTGTACCTTTTTCTGTTTCTCTTCAGTCTTGTGGATGTAGATCAAATTTTTTGTTTAAGTCTGGTTTTTTTCTTAGAAACATATAGAATTCCTCTGTTTCATTGAATGACCATCTTCTTCCATGGAAAAAGATGCTAAACTTAGCTGGGTAGTTCATTCTTGGTTGTAGTCCTTGATCTTTTGCCTTTCGGAATATCAGGTTCCAGGCCCTTCTATCTTTTAATGTGGAGGCAGCCAGATCTTGGGTGACCCTTACTGTGGCACCTTGGTATTTAAATTGTTTTTTTCTAGCTGCTTGCAGGATTTTCTCCTTTGTGTGGTAATTCTGCAGCTTAGCCACAATATTCCGTGGTGTTCTTTTTTTTAGGGTCTATTTCAGAAGGAGTTCGATGAATTCTTTCCACATCTACTTTCCCTTCTGTTTCTATTATCTCTGGACAGTTCTCTTTGATAATTTCCTGTAAAATAGAATCTAGGCTCTTTTTTTGGTCATAGTTTTCTGGAAGTCCAATAATCCGCAGATTATCTCTCCTAGATCTATTTTCCAGGTCTATAGATTTTCCCAGTAAGTATTTGACGTTGTTCTCCAGCTTCTCATTTTTTTTGTTTTGTTTGACTGATTCTTGGGTTCTCTGTGAATCATTCATTTCTATTTGTTCCATCCTGACTTTTAAGGAGTTATTTTCTTCTTTCACAGTTTTTAGTTCTTTTTGTAAATGCCCAATTTCGTTTTTAAATGAGTTATTTTGCTCTATTGAATTTTTTTCCATTTCCCTAATTTTTTTTTTTGAGAATTATTTTCTTTTTCCAATTCAGAAATTCTATTTTCTTGAGACTTTTTTATCTATTCCAATTCAGAAATCCTACTTTCCTGTGTTTTTTTAACCTTTTCTAATTCACTAATTTTGTTTCCCTGCATCTCCTGTGAATTCTTTATTTTTTCCAACTCCAATTTCAGGACGTTGTTATTCTCTATCATAACTTCCCTTTCCTTTCCCCATTTTTCTTCGATCTCCCTCAATTTCTTAAGAGCTTCTTCTAGGAGAGAGTTATGTGATGGGGGGCAGGAATCGTTCCCCTTTGGGTTGTTATCTGCTGATTCTCTGCTGTCAACTTCCTCGGGGTTGGACACCCGCTCTTTCTCTGTATAGAAGGAATCTATAGTTTTTCTAGCTTTTTTGTTCATATTTAAAAAAATCTTTTGGGGTCTGTCCCTGGGGTAGGAAATTATTTACTTCTTTACCAGCTTCCTCCCAGACCGGATGGATGCAGCGGCCCCTGCGCCCGAGCTAAGAGAGAGCTCTGGGAGAGAGTTCCCCACCCCCTCCCTGGAAGTGCCTCAGAGGTGATTAGCACTGCTGTGCTTCGAGGGCATAGAATAGTGAAGACAGCAGGAAGCCCAGCCTATGTGTCCGGGTGGGGAGTGGATGTCTGCAGCAGGTGACGTGAGAAGCCCCTGCGCTCAAACTGGAAGTGTCTGCCAGAAACCGCGGTCCCTAGTTCAAAGGTTCCGCTTCTCTGGGACTTCCTGGAGCTGAGTTCCACTCCCTCCAGCTAAGCTAGGCAGTGTGTGTTGCCTTGGGCCGTATCCACCCACTTGTCAATCTCTTAACTATTCTCAGGAGGTAGCTGAGGCCACACCCCCTGGTGCCGATTCTCTGCTGAGTCACCCCCAGGGTCGGGGAAAATCTAATCTGAGATTTAAAATATTTTGGCTTTCTCTTCTGAACTGCTAAACAATTAGCAGAGAAGAGCTAACAGCCTGTGCCAGATTCCTTTACCTCAGTGGCTTCTCTGATCCCAGAGCCCTTCCCAGCGCAATGGGCACAGTGTGCCCCTACCCCACCGTCTGTGCTGGTCTTTCTTATTCCTCCCCTGAGAACTGACCTTTCCTGTTGAAACTCCAGATTCTCTTCAGCTGGTAAGTCGTGCTTCCAGTCCTTGTGGTATCTATCAGTCCTGAGCTAATTCTGAGACTTAATTTATCTAATTGGTTGTGAGGGAGTGAGGACGTTCACAGAGACGTGTGTTTCTTCTCCGCCATCTTGGCTCCGCCCCCAATAATCATTATTCTTAAAGGAGTGAACATTTGTATAGCACTTTAAGGCTTACAAAACACTTCTCTTACAACAATCTTAGAAGATAAATCATAAAATTAATCTTCCCTTTTACAGATTGAGAAGCCAAAGTTTAAAAAAATAAATGAGTTGCCCAGGTTCACACATCTTAGATGGCACCATGGTTAGAAATCTGGACATAATTTTAGGAAGACCTGAATTCAAATCTGTTCTCAATCTCTTACTGGTTGTGTGACTCTCATCAAATCTCAACTGGTTTGCCTCAGTTTTCTTTTCTGTAAAATGGGATTAACAACAGTACCTCCCTCCCAGGATTGTTGTGAAAATCAGAATGAGATGATATTTGTAGAATATTTTGCAAACTTTAAAGCATTATATAAATACTATTATTATCATTATCATTATTATCATATTCATGATCATTTTCAAATTTAAGATGCAAAACTGTTCTCTTGACTCCCAAATTGAGTACTTTTTCTATTATACCACCTTATCCTATATTGTTGCAATTGTGTGTTCATGTAAAATAGCATGTACTCCTTAATAGGAAGGAATAGAGTCAGTTATGTGGAAGAGTGGATAAAGCACTAGATTTAGAGTCAAGAAGAACTGAGTTCAACTCTTGCCTCAGAAACTTACTAGCTATGTGACTTTTTGCCTTCATTTCCTCATGTATAAAATGGATATCATAACAGCACTTAGCTAGCAGCATTGTAAGGATTAAGTGAGATAATATTTATTAAGTGTTTTGCATAATTTCTTATACTTTTGAAGTGCTATTTAAATGCTAGCTACTATCATTCAGATGACAAGGTTACCAGGGAGACTGGACATTGCATTTTGATAATTTATTAGAAATTGGTAAAGTTTAAATTAGCCAAAAAACAAACAAAAAAACAAAATCAAATTGAAGCAAACTAAAAATAAATATTGTCCAAAACCCAGAAGAGATAATCAGGTAACTCTTTCAAAGCTCACCTTCTGTGTGGTATGAGGGGGTGTGGGAAAATAGAGAGCAGAACTGGAAAAAAAAAAATGGGCAGAAGTTACAAAGCAGCAGATTTCAATTCAGTTTAAAGTGAAACTTCCTGATGCTCAGAGCTTTCAAAAAAAAATTAGGCTGCCTCCAGAAATAGTGACTTCTAGCTCACTACAAGTCTTTAAATGTGGGCTGGTTGATTACCTGTCAGACTCAGGGATTCCTGTTTAGGTACAGATTGACCTAAATGACAGACACTCAAGTCTCATTCAACTCTGACATCCTGTGGTTTTTGTATTTCTTTAATATATTATCCTTCAAGTCTTTTCTCAGTGTCCCCTGATGGATAATCAGATTATTTTTAAAGTGATCAGAATGTTAAAGGATAAAAAGTTTGATCAGGTTTAAAATTCATTCATTCTTAACCTTTGTAATCTTTTGAAGTAGCTTTAGAACTTGATGCCCTTTTGTGTAACAAATAAATTTCAGCCAAAAGTCAGGTTCAAGTATGAACATTGCAAAGATTCAAGCATATTTTTATCTTTGAAAGACTTCTTCTTCCATTATATAGATAGAAGGCCATTAAATCTAACTCAGCAGAGTAAGGATTCAGCAAATAAATTGAAAGATAAGGAATTGAAATTTGAACTGCATATCAAATGTTGGACTTCTAAAGCTTTTGAAAACAAATGTTTCAGTAGGTTATATGTAGATTTATGTATGAGTTTCTACATGCTTTGCACATATTGGGTAATTGGCCAAATAAAAAAAAAGAGCTCACATAGTATGGGAAGAAACACAATTTAGCTGACTTAAGGATAAGAAACTGAGGACTAAGATATCTGCAATTTTCAGCCTTAACAATCAATAGTGAAGTGATATGAGGACACTCGCCTCTGCTACTCGCCTCTGCTACAAAACAGCCTTAGTTCAATGCACAATCTGCTTCCCAAATGAGTTTTCTTCATGAATTCCATCAAAATAATCAACTTCCAGATATCAGGCCATTTTTTCCCCATAGCATAAATCAAAAGCATGGGTGCAACTGTGCTGCTGTAGGAGACAGCAGAGCTGCTGCTTTCAGAGAAACTTCTTAGCTCCTGATTTCATGTTCACATTTTCTTTGACCTTGAACCTAGAGGCCTTGTTTCACTGTCTTTTCATATTTTGATTCTGCTATCTTGACTCCTCTTGTGGGTATTTTTTCTCTTCAAATCTTCCTTTTGTCCTTTGAAACAAGCCCATGCAATTCTTTATTTTTCCCCAGGATTTTGCTACTAAAGGCTACAAGGACATAAACTCAACAACAAGAGAAAAGAATTATAAAAGCTACAGAAAATCCTAAAAGGCAAGCTAATTTTCCAAGCAAAAGCTGCTTGGTATAAATCTTTTCAGTTCCTTCTTATTGACTGATTCAATCTGTCTTTCTCCAGCATTACTTCCACCCATTGCTTCTTTTGGTTCAATATAGGGTCAAGATTTCAGGCTTTAGGGTGGGGCTGTTGTATAGCTTTCTGAATCAATTGTGTGTTCTGTTCTCCTTTCTGGATCAAGGAAGGCACTTTTCCCCCAAGATGCCTTTCCTGTGCTTCAGGCAGTTGAGCAAATAACTGTAACTGTCTAGCAAATCCCCATTCTCAAATTTTAGTCTCATTTTTACCAACTCCTATGAATTCTGACCCCATGGAACATTAAAAAAGGAACCATCAATTGATTCTACTTTCAGTGAAATGGTAGGATAAGTTTGCAGTGGGGAGAATACTTCAACCTTCCTCAAGATTCCAATGATTCTAAAGATTTTGGGTTACTAATACTATGATTAACAAAATCCATTAAGTGTACTTATAAGTATTAATGTCATTTGGGGGATTTCCTAAAAATATACTGCAAGAATTGTAGTTCCAAAAGAGTCTTTTCAAAATGGAAGACACAGTCTCCCTCTCCAGACACATAAGGTATTTGGGGAGAGTGTAATCAAATTTAAAGTATAAAGGTAACAATTTATAAAATATATAGATCCAAAATGTTGTCTGAGGGAGTCCTTTCCTCCCTTTATGGAGTCTTCAGGAAGATTCTTTAAGGTATAAATCTCTAAGGATCGTTCCTGTTTTTGATTATATAACTGGCATTTTATCAGATTTGTGAAGTTGCATGGTTCTTGAGTCATCTTAGTACTTCCTTTTGCCAGCATTTGCTTATTGTCAAATATTGTTACTACCTCCAAATCTTCAATAGTTTGATGGCATTCTGATGCCTTATCTTACCCTTTGAACTTTATAACAATATAACTTGGTCAATTCCATTTCCAAATACTCATTCTACTAAGATCAAGAAGTGATAAACAAATGTAATAGAGACACAATGCCCTCAACTTATATGTTAATTAAAAGATATGACCAAGCATGATACCATAACAGAAAAAAAAAAAAAAAACCTCTGAGGTATTTACAAATAATAAGAAATTTAAATTCAATATTCATAATGGACAAGGGAATTGTTCTAGTGTCTTGCAGAGACTGAACCATGTTTGTGTATTGTATATAGGCTAAAGATAGATTTTATTTTTTAATTTGGAGGCCATGGAGTAAGTTGTTCACCCAAAGCAACACACTTTGTAAGTGCCTAAAGTCAGATATAAACTCATATCCTCATGAATGCATGCACATTGCCATCTAGCCTTCCCTACTAAAAAGTAATTGTGAATTAAGTACGCATGGTTCTTTTTACTAAAGATAAAGCTCTGAAGGAAAACTTCTATTCTCTTAAACTCAATGAGAAAGTTAAAATCTTCCTCAGAGGACAGAAACTATAGCCCAATAGTAAAACAAAGAAGAAATTAAAAAAAAAAAAAAACCTTAAGAAAACAGAAAAGAATATCAGATAGAGATATAAGAATAAGTGGTTAGATGGAAGAACTCTATTACAAGAAGGAGAAGGGTTAAAAAGAAGACTTCTAACCAGTTAGTAACAGATAATGGGTGGGTAGGTTTCTTTCCGGCCCCCAAACAAAGGGAAACCTTGACATATGCTTATTTTAAGGACAATTATTATAAAATTCTATTCATATGGGAACAAATTACATTATTTGATGAAACATAATATAAGAAGGAGTAAATAGAGGAATTATAGAAACTTGATGGGGAAAGTGAAAGATTTGGACAATAGACTGATTTTTTTCAAAAGGTTGTATATTTAGATTACTAAGGGATTATAAATACCATTTACTCCAATCCTATCATTCTGAGGGCAGGAAACCCAAGTTCAAAGAGGTTATATGCTTTACCTATGGATAAATAGGCAATAAATGATAGATATAGGTTATCTTCACTGCTACTCAGTGAAGGTAAGATACTGATGGAGGAAGTACGATAATGAAAGTGAATAAGAGAACAAAGATAATAAAAGGCTAATAAAATGATATCTGAGTGGGATTGAGATAAAGGGGAAAAAAATCCAGACACAGTCATTGAATTATATGCATTACAGAGTAGATAAGACAAAAACAAATAAGATTTGTTCAGAAGTTCATAATAAAGTAATATCAAAGAAAGGGAGGCAGAGGTGATAGTCTGGGTCTTAGGTATCACAAACTGATCTTCATGTTCATAGAAAAATATGACATCATGAGTAGCGTTGAGACTTCATTATTCTTATTTAAGTCACCATCATTCTTTTAGATTCCAGCCTTGTAATCTTGGCATTATCCTCAACTCCACATTATTATCCACCCCATAGGTACAATCACTTGCCAAATCTTTTCATTCTAACTTCACATCTCTTTCATCAGAAGCATTCTTTCTCCTTGCACTGCTCATATTCAGACTCTTATGACTAGTCACTCTTCAAAATTATTTCAACTACTTTCTAATTAACATTTCTGCCTTCATTGTGTCCTATACTTTGCAGGCAAAATAAATTTCCTTAAATGGAATTCTGATCAAGAGTATTCCCTATTCCATTGACTCTGATAACCATATTGCTTCTAGCATAAACTATAAAATGCTCTATTTAGTATTTGTAACCTTATAAAATCTTATCCCACCCTATCATTCAAGATTCACTGGACATTCACGCTTTTCCCACATTTTGTGATACAGATTTCTCTTATTTGCTTATAATCCTTTTCCATCTCTTTACCTTTGACTGGCTGTCTCACAAGCCTGAAATGTCTTTCTTTCTTATCTCTGTAACCTAACATTATTCTCTCTTTTAAAATGCAACTCAAGCCCCATTCTCTGAATAAAACTTTTCCATATTCCTCAAGGTGCTAATGCCCTAATTTCCAAGTGACTTGTATTTTATTATTTTTAAAAAATTATCTGGTTATGTCTATCATATAGTTATGCTCTCTCTCTCTCTCTCTCTCTCTCTCTCTCTTTATATATATATATATATATATATACATATATATATATATTATAAGCACAAATATTTATATATATAATATGCACACATATATGCATATGACATGAAACATTTTATGTGTACTTGTCTCCCCATCATAAATTGAACTCATTAAAAATAGAGATTGTTTTAGTCTTTATACTTGTATCACTAGTGTCAAACATAGTGCATGACATAGCAAATACTTAATAAATACTTGCTGATTGATTTACTAATAGGACATAATAAGGCATTCCTTGAAAATAATAAGGGGCATATTTTTTTTCAAAAAAGGAAACAGTTAGATACTAGGGATGTTATTGGTATATTGTGCCTCAGGAATATATGGAAATCCACATGTTTAAGGGAGAAAGAATTGTAGTAAGCATCTGGGTGAGGATAAAAGAAGGAATTAGAGATGATTCCATGAGGGGATCTTGCTAGAGGCAGCCAAACTAGCTGGAGGCATGGATGACAAGTCCCTGATTCACATCACAAAACTTTCAAAGAGGTATAATATAGTTATGAAGGGAAACTTTAATGGTTCAAACATCTGTTTCAGGTCTTTCTCTGTTAAAAAAAAATAAAAAAGAGAAAGGAAACTCAGATACATTCTTCATTTGCATGGCTGTTAATTTCATTTTAGAAGAAGTACGAGAAACAATAAGGGAAAATGCTATTCTTGACTTAATTATGACAAGTGAGAATGAACTAATTGGTCAAGTGCAAATTAAAGTAACACTGAAAGGCACTAAGCACAACAGATTAGCATTCATGATAGATAATTATGACAATTGATCTTGCCCAAACTGAAGGTATCTTTACTTGATTTGTGGCCAGGTGTCATGTTGCTTATCCTAGAAATGTTGTATAATTCATTCGTAGGACATAAGAAGCATCAGCAGTTATTTGTGTGTCTGTGTGTGTGTGTGTGTATATATACATACACACATACATATATATGTGTGAGTATACTTATATCTTATACCTATACATATGAATTAAATTCTTTGATACTTGAGGATGAGGACAAGTCCACTTTTTTCTTTTGTATAATATGGCCAGTGCCTGATCTGTACCATAAAAATCTTAATAAATTTTGATTATTTAATTAACTTATATGTGAATGGATACATAGGTAAACTCCTAATTTATATCAGTGTCCTATATATAATATCTCTCTCTGTCATTCTCTCTATTTACCCATCTATCCATCTATCTAACAGTTATCTATGTATAATATATACAATATATATATATATATATATATATATATATATATATCTAGCATGAGATACATAATTACCATAATAAACATAATTACCATACTTTTGAATATCCACAGTGGAGACACATTGTTATAGGCTGTAAAATCTGCTCCTAAAGTAAAAAGAGAAGTCAAAAATTATCCTCTCTTTGGCAGTACTAGAACACAGCTAGTGTTTGATACACTGAAATAATGTAGTTAAGTAAAGCGAGCAAGTAAGGTCAGAACATTTAGGATAAGAATTGATTCTAAAGTTTGGATCTGCTAGATAACAAGGAACACTTCCCCCACTCCTTTACCTTTAATATTCACCTCTTCCCTCCTTCCCTCTTTTCCAGGACAGATGTGTGTGAAGATGGGGGATAGAGAATGGGGGAGAGGTTTATCAGGGATAACAATCTAAGGGGCTAGAAGAGAGATTGAAATATCTCATTTCACTTTCCAGATATAAGGTTATTGACTGAAAGATTAGATAATTTTTCTTTCACTATTCAATCATTATCCTTTTTTTTTTCTCGTCCTTTTGCTAAACATAGATGAATCCACATAAATTGAATGTACATATTGCATGAATCCACTACATATACACACATGCATATTAGAATACACATGAAAATAAATATATGTATGTTAATCAGGACAATGCTACGATTTCCACCAATGTTAAGGAAATAATATGCTCTAACAATACACACACACACACACACACACACACACACACACACACACACACACACAGGCACACTAATTTAAACTTTGGTACCTTGGTATAATTACCTGAACATTTTTGACTTAGTTTCTCATTGGAATCCAACATTATGATTTATAATAATTATTATTATTAATCATTATTATACTATAAATAAGTGGTATCTAATATTTGATTCTTTCCTTCCTTGATGTTATTACTATACACATACACACACATATCCATAAACACACACCCACTCACACACAACTTGTTATGTGCCTTACAAATCCCTCCTCTTTTCAAAAGACATATTTCTTTCTACAAAATATCTGTCTCAATGATTCATCCCATGAATTGTTCAATGAGCTGTATTTCCACCCAAACTAAGGGATATATGTGATAATGAATTACCAACATTTGCACTCTTAAAGAAAGATCAAATCAAATTATATCTGTGAAAGCACTTTGTAAATTATCCAGCACTTTACAAATGGAAGGTGGCTTTCTTCTAAGGTCAGTAACAAATACTTTCTTAGCTGAGTGCTGAGACCATAGCAGCTTCCCCAAATTCCATTATTATGTTTTGAGTGCACTCATTTCTCTGATTACATTGAATTGTCCATTAAGTAATAAGCATGCCATTCTGTAGTGGAAAAAGAAACATATATTAGTGAGAAGAGTAGCTGCAATGGAAGTAAGAAATATTAGCACAATTTTAGGTTTGTTTGTTGTTTTTGTTGTTGTTGTTTTTAATATAGACAGATATCATGACATTTAGAGGGTTTTTTGTTTGTTTGTTTTGTTTTCAGCAAAAACCTTTCCTTTTCTTGTAAAACTGTCTAACCTAACTGATGTTTTGAAGTCTGGGAGAAAGAAGCATACTATCCTTAGCTATTTATCCCAAAGGTATAAAGTTACAAGGTATTATATGAAATATTAATGAAAAAAATTCCCTAAGTCAGGGGCAGAGAACATCGCATGATAAGGCTACCACAGGTAATGATTAGCTGAAAGCTAGATACAACAACTTTCCTCTGCTTGAATTCTATAAATTGATAATTTTGTATGGCCCATATTCAAATGCCCTTTGCCAGAAAAAAAGTTTCCCTGCCCCTGCCTTAAAGGAACCAGCACATTTTTATATGGAAATTAAAAAGGAAGCTCAAGTCATTAAAGGTGATGTAAATGTCATTGTGTCTCTATTACTATTTGAAAGAGCTACCCAGAAGTCAATAAATACAATTATTTGGCCAGGTGTCCTATGCCCATTCAAACAATATCTTTCTGAACTAAGAATTATAGAATTTGAAAATGGAAATGGATCTCAGCAGCCATCTAATCCAATCCATCCCCCAAGGTATTTCGCACTGTAACATGCCTGAAAAGTGGTCATCTATTCTCTAATTATAGAAATTTGTCCCAATATTTATACCTGGGGCCTGAAAATTTGCATATATTGGGTTTCCCAAATTGCCTTTACTATTTAACTAGATTAGCTTTTTTTGTTTTCAAGAATTAGTGTTATAGAATGTTGGTATTGAATGTGACCTTGGAGAAAATCCTCTCCAATCCCTTCAGCTGAGGAACATGAGATACAGATAAAATATAGTGACATGTCAAAGATTATAACAGCTAATTCGCAAAACAGCAGAGACCAGAAGCAAAGCTTTCCGATTACTAAGAAGGCATTGAGATGCTAATCCATTTTCTAAGAATTTTGGTACATGATCCAGTATTCCATATGGCTAACTAGCCTTATAAATACTTACTGTAGAGACTAACTCCACTGAGATCTGTGTAATGACTATAGGCTGTTCTGAAATGGAAATTAAAAGGGCAGAAAAGTATTTTCCTGACAATTAGCCCATACTAACCCTTCTCACCCCATGACAGCCTTTAATCATGGAACAACTTGAAATTATACAAATTGAATGGAAAGTACCCCAGAAGCTTTGTCAGGGTAAACCAAGGTACTAAATCATTATCAATTTTATTGCATCCCAGTAATTTTGGCTTAAGGGAAATGAACTAAAATAATAGGAAAGCTTCCATCATTTCTGAAGTCCTGCATTCCTCATATGTAATATTTATGCCTAAACTGGGGTAGATCCTTCGAAGCTTTAATCATCCAGAAAAACCCACTGTACTTTGACATGAACATAGTGGTGTCATTTGGTTCTTTTTTGAGAATGAAAGACACCTACAATCAAAAAATGACCAGGAAAGAAATGAAACTAACATGAAAAATCAAGTGAAACATTGCAAATTCTCTGAAACCTAAGGCAAACTTCTTATAAACATGAAGCTTATTCAAGACTGCCATTAAAATAATGTATAAAACCCACTTGCAAATTATGTCTATCAAGACCATTATAATGATTTTGGATGATCCTTTGAGATTTTGTTTCCAGAGAAGTAATTTTGGAAGCTTATGATAGATGTAATCCTATTCATTTTCTTTATAGGATAACCACTGTCTTTAAACCTTTTTGAAATTGCAAAATATGAGCTCATTCATATGATATTGAAATACATGTGCATATTAGTTTATCAATGTCATTTGGGAAATGTGGATTCTGAGAGGGAAATTAATTACATTTGAGCATGTGATAACATTTAGAATATAACACAATAGAAAGAAAATTAAAACGCATAGGAGCACATGATTATTTATGTTAAATGGAAAAGAATCCTCAGTAGGAATTGTGACTTTGGATCTTCCCTTTATCTCTTCTGTGAATTCTTTGGTCCCTGGTGATACAAGAGTGTCTCTCATAGAACTCTTTTTTATTGTTGTTTTCTTTTGTTTTAGAAACTGTTTTCTAATAATATGCTATATATTGAACAGTGTATTTACTCTTTTCTCAGTAAGGTCTTGTAGAAGGTACCTGTAGTAGCTCAATCATGTGGACAGAGACGTTTTATAGAATATATTTAGTCCATTAAAAGTTCAATCAATATCCTTAAAAATAGAAATGTGGTAAGTAGGCTATTCTTTTGCTATCAGCATTCTGATGGAAGCAACCAGTAATATAAAAATATCCATTCTGCATCTAGAGAAAAGTGGCCAATAATTGATGGCACATTTGCAACCAAATTCAGAATTATGGCCCTGCCAGCTGGTTTCCAAGCCAGATGTGTGATTCAGGCATGTGGATATCTTGCTGCCAGAGGATTTCTATGTAAATCCACATGCCATACCAATTTGTTGAAATTCAGAATTTGAGTGTGTCATCATCACAGGTGTTGGGACTTCTTTGCATAAAGAGTCTGTAATGAGGTACAATTGAAACAGATTTAGGTATTGATACAATTTGGAAATTAGCCTCAGATTGCTTGGTAAGTAAATGAACAAAAAAGTTTTTATTCCCCTTACCTTCAGTTTGAAGTCAAAGCTTGCACTGTGCAATCATGCATTATACAATCAGCCAGGTAGTTTGGGTGGCATTATTCTTGGCCTACAGGTGGTTTGCTTTTCCTGATAATGTAGGATTGCATTCTTCCATTGACGAGGGTAATTGGCAATTCCACTGAGTTAACTTAAATTCTTTTTTCCCCCTTAAATGAAACATAATATAAAATCAGGGTCTAAATTTCTTTTCTGCAATGACTAAAATAGCTTATTTTCAGAAATGTGCAGTGAGTATAATACTTTGCACCCAGATGTATTTGCAGAACAGTTAGTGAAAAACGGTTGTTTTCTTGACTATAATTCCAACCTTCCACCCAAGTTAATTGCTAGTGACATTTTGGATTATGTTTTTCAATATTTTAATGAGAACTAAAGCTCTAGTAAAATTATCAGTATATCTTTCATTGAAATGCATCTATATGGTCTTTACTACTAGAATGCATACTGGGTTTTGAATGAAAGAACTGGGTTGTTGTACACTCAGAATATTGTGCAAGTTGGGAATTTGTTTTCCTTAGTGATAAATTTTATGGTTGTAAGTTAAAGCCTAAGAATGGCATTTTCCAGATCTTTTTAACTCTTAAGTCTCTGTCCTGATTTACATACATATATCCTTTGTTTCTATGACTCAGAACTCTCCAATTTATTATGATGGAAAAGAGCATGCTTTAACTGAACAAACAGCTCCAACATTTCAGAGAACTGCAGGGAAACTATAATCCAAATAATTTTCATTCAGAAGAGAAAGGGAAAAAGCTGGTATAAAATATAACAAATTGGTTTTCAGTTTGGAAATAATTATAGAAATACCCAATGCCACAAGTAATATAGATCTGAGTTTTGAATAGATTCTAAAATATGGTTCTTCCACAAAAGTTAGTACAGTTTTATCATAGTGAATTTTATGACATCCTAAAGTTGATAATGGACAACTAAATTTTTTTCTGTAATTGTTAAAACTGCCTTAATCATAACTCTATACTATTCAATAATTCTTATCTCCTGTATGATATATTTTGATCTATTTTAACTATTATATATCTTACTTGCATCCTATCATATTAACTTATATTGATACTAGTTTAATTAAAGCTATCATTTCTGCCCAATACAAATACTGCAATGACCTTATTTTCTCGATAACAAAACTCTCAGTAGTTTGTATTGTAGGGATAAAAAGAAACATACAATATATGTGGCTTCAAGTTTCTCCACAATTTATTTTACATTTCTTTACACAAATTCTATGAGATATGCTTTATACCATCCCAATTCACTCTAACCAGAAAGGGCTATTATCTCATCTTTACTGCTCCAAGGTTCTGGAATTCATAGAGGATATACCACTTGCCTAAAATCTTCCCTATCTTCATGTCCTAAGTTGGAAATCCTTCTATTTTTCCAGGGTTATATTTAAGTCTCCCTCTCAACTTCAAATCTTAGTGGAAATTGATATCTTTCCCCTAAAATTAATCAAATACCATATAGATTTGTTTATGGAAGATTCTATACACTCTGATACATTATTTAAGCCTTATTTTTGTTTTGGGTTAAGATTATCTTCAATTATGATTAACAGATTTATAGTCAGAAAAACTTTAGTTCAAGCCTAACTCAAGATAGTTGCTAGCTGTGTGAACCTGGGCAATCTTTTAATCTTTAAAAGCTTCAATATTCTCATCAATAAAATGGGAATATTGATTATTTAACTCATATGTTGTTGGAAAGAATAAATGCTTTGCCAGTTTTAAAATGTTATATAAATGATATATTTATCATATTCTTTTTTAAATCTTTTTTGTGTATATATCATATCTGAAATATTGCATTATGTAATCTTTCAGGAATAGAAAGTAAGTCATAAGATGATTAAGATTCAGAAGGATCTTTATATATGAGGAACTGGGAATGAAGAGGGAATAATGGAAAGGAAAGAATTGCTGGATCACAAGGCACAAAGTGCCCAGAACAAGACACAGTAATGTCTCAGTCAAGTTATACTGCTACTGTCCTCTCAACCACCACTATTCTCAGAGCTTGATGGAGATAGCCATTGCAGCCTAAACTCAAGTGTCTTGGCAATAGCAGTGACCTCCTAGCTAACTGGTTTTATCATTGGCAAGGGAGGGAGGAGAAGTCATTGAAGAGAAGGGACTGAACTTACTAGCCATCACCAAAACTAACTATTGAACAACTATCATTAATTAGTAATTAAGCCCAAAAGTCATAAGTGCTTATCCTTCCAGCCTGTTGATTCTTCTTCCAGCCTGGCTCCTGGAACACAGGAAGCAGCTCACATGGAGATGTTGGATAGATTTTATTGGCAGATAAACCAGAAAGCTACTAAAGATTTGGCAAATATTCTTGCTTTCTAAATCTTTAGTACCATCAATAACAGAAACATATCTATTGTCTGTGAAAATAACATTAAAGAATTATCATTGCTATAGTCTTTGCTTTTGTACCCTAAGGACCATTAGGCCTTTTTTATTTTACTTGAGGCTGAAACTTCTGAGTCATATCTCTCATCATAGACTATCTGCTTCTTGAAAGTTGAGGCTCTTACTTTGCTGTTTGTGTCCCCAGAACTTAAGACAGATAGAAAGGCATAATAAAAACGTTATTACGTATTAACCCAAGGTTAAGTGACTTGTCCAGCTAGCAAGTATCCGAGATCAGATTTGGAACCTCAATCTCCTTGAATCAGATCTCATGTTTTCTGCACAAACCTCTGATGCTTCTCAGTGCCATTTTGTTTTTCATGTTTGTATCCTTAGTGATTAATACAGTGACATTTATATTGGAATTATTGAATAAAAATTGTTCAAATCAAAATTTGCTATGATATTTACAAGTTGATAATATTTTATTATATTAACATCTTATTTAAATTTCTTATAGTTTCTATATCCACTCACATGAAAGAGTGTTCCAAATCACTACTGATCAGAGAAATGCAAATTAAGACCACTCTGAGATACCACTGCACACCTGTCAGATTGGCTAAGATGACAGGAACAAATAATGACAAATGTTGGAGGGGATGTGGGGAAATTGGGACACTAATACATTGCTGGTGGAGTTGTGAAAGAATCCAGCCATTCTGGAGAGCAATCTGGAATTATGCCCAAAAAGTTATCAAACTGTGCATACCCTTTGACCCAGCAGCGCTACTACTGGGATTATATCCCAAAGAAATACTAAAGAGCGGAAAGAGACATATATGTGCCAAAATGTTTGTGGCAGCTCTTTTTGTTGTAGCTAGAAACTGGAAGATGAATGGATGTCCATCAGTTGGAGAATGGTTGGGTAAATTGTGGTATATGAAAGTTATGGAATATTATTGCTCAGTAAGAAATGACCAGCAGGAGGAATACAGAGAGGGTTGGAGAGACTTAAATCAACTGATGCTGAGTGAAATGAGCAGAACCAGAAGATCACTGTATACTTCAACAACAATACTGTATGAGGATGTATTCTGATGGAAGTGGAAATCTTCAACATAAAGAAGATCCAACTCACTTCCAGTTGATCAATGATGGACAGAGGTAGATACACCCAGAGAAGAAACACTGGGAGGGGAATGTAAATTGTTAGCACTAATATCTGTCTGCCCAGGTTGCATGTACCTTCGGATTCTAATGTTTATTGTGCAACAAGAAAATGATATTCACACACATGTATTGTACTTAGACTATATTGTAACACATGTAAAATGTATGGTATTGCCTGTCGTCGGGGGGAGGGAATAGAGGGAGGGGGGGTAATTTGGAAAAATGAATACAAGGGATAATATTATAAAATATATATATATATATATAATAAAAAAAATTTAAAAAAAAAATTTCTTATAGTTTCTCATTCATTCCTATCTCCCCCCTTTGTTCCTTTATTGGATCTCTCTTTCCTTTTCTTTTTTTTTTTCTCTTCTTGTTCCTTTGTCTTCATTTTACCTTCTCTTTGTGACATTCATCTCAAAGCTCTTTAGTTGTTATCTACCTTTCTGTACAGATGTTTTTATAATTCCCAAAACGCAAATCCTGCTACTAGGTTAATAAAAATGCCCCTAATTTAATAAATATATAACAGCTAGGGGAATATTATGTAGAAAGTGTGGGGAGAAACCTTGGCCATCACATCAGTTCTACAATGTTACTGGTTATTGTCTGGCACATTAAAGAAAGTACTTCAACTTATATTAAACCACTATAATGGATACCTAAGACCTATAAACAATATATATGATGACAATAATAAAGTAATAAATGTCTTGTTAAATTCAATAAAAAGCATCTGGATTTTTAACATAATTCCTTTTTATTAAGTAATGGTAAATGATAAGAGCAGGAAGTCGCATGTGTTGTTAATTATATTATATATACACATATATGTATATATATGTGTGTGTATATATATATATGTATATATATATATATATATATATATATATATATAAGTGCTGCTTAACTTTTTTTTAATGGAATGGCATATAGAGTGTTGTAGGAATCAACTAATATATAAAAACAAAGTATGCTAATTACAAATTAAATTTGTAAGGCAAACATGAAGAGGGAAATGGATGATATGATCTTTAAATTTATCTCTAGCTCTAGACCTAAGATAATGATATCACTTGTAACTAACTCATTATTTTAATGTTTGTAGACAATTAAAGACATGTTGAAGTACCATAGGAGTCAATATTTTCTTAACTAGGTGGGATAATATAGAATGTTATTATTTTTATAAGCACATTTTATAATTCATCTGGGAAAAGTAAAAGAGAAATCTCAAAATCCAAATAAATCATTATTCTCCTAAAAGACAGCTTAACTAGGTTATCTTTAATAACTTTTTCAACATTAAATACTATTCTAATATCCCACTAAAACATTAAATGATGCATATAAAATGTTTGATAATTATATGTGGGATAGTAATGGGACACTTCTATTGTCATTGTCCACAATTAAAATATGATTGAATAGTTAGGACAAATTCAGAAAAGAAACATTGTCTAAATCCCTTTCCCTCTCTCTATTTAAAATATAAGGTCCCTGAAGGCAGGAACATTTCCATTTTTACCTTTTAATCTCCATTATTTAATATATTGCTTGGCACAAAGTAATTCTTAAAAGCAATTCTCCTTTATGGACAGATCAATGTAATAAAATAATGTGTGGGTTCTTCTTTTGCAATAATACCTGTAAAAAATAAAAATAAATATCATTAATCTTTTCTAAATTTAAATAGCTTATATATGATATAGTATTGTCATTTGTATCTGAGTGTTCATAGTCTAATTTAAGTTTTATTGGTGCTTTATCATTTCCTTCTCCAGTTCATTTTACAAATGAGAAAATTGAAGTAAGTAGGATTAAATGACTTTCCCAAGGTCACAAAGCTAATAAGAGTCTGAGAGCAGATTTGAACTAAGGATAACGAGTCTTACTAACTTGAGGCTGGACACTCTAACCACTGTGCAACCCAGCTTATAAATTAGAACATTGTCTTATGGCTGAAGTGTAACATATGCTAATATTCCTGAAAACATAGAAATAAATAGGTAGGTAGATCATCTATTAAGTATTTACAAGAAGCCAGGTATTGTATTAAATGTTAGGGATAAAAAAATTTAAAATTTTCCTTTTAATGGGGGGATAATCTATAACGGATGAGGTGGAAAGGAGGCATGTCTGGGGAGATGATGTATATCATGTTGAAGCAAAGCATCTGAATTATAGGTGGAATACACTGACATATTAGCCAGAATACAAGCAGAGGATGAATCATCAGAGAAGTTTTCATAAAGTTGTTGAAAGTTGAAGGAGTCATATAAAAGATTATGATTATGAGTTGTCAGGACACCAGTAGTCTGAGAGACATGTAGAGGGCATTTTAAGCAATAGTCATCACACCACTGAAGACACAGGAGAATGATTGCTATAATGAATTCCATTTTTCCAAAGAACTCTCACTTATCATTCATATAGTAATTACTTATTAAGTACTTATTACATGCTAAATACTTCACATTATTTCATTTTATCTATATCCCATATTAAGCATACCTGATTAGTGAATTTTTCATCCCTGATTATATAAGCTACTCACCAAAGAAGTTAACTGAATATAGAACAGAGATTTATTCAAGTGAATCAGGTGAGAAAACACTGTTGTGTGTTATTGGAAGATAGAGCTGTTAGAAATAAAACTCCTTGCTAGTTATTATCATAAGCAGACACTGCCTTGCTCTACATTAAAAGTGCTTCCCTTTGGGAGCCTACTGATAACCTACTCATTGCAGTGCACTGAAAAATCCCTTAGCAACTTCCGACCTTGAAACAGCTCCCAACATACAGCAATATTTTTCACTGAACATAATCTCTTGTGTTTTTTTTTTTCCCAAATATTTGCATGATTGATGTATACACGTTAATTTACCTGAGCTGAATTTAAACTCTGTATAGGTATTTCGCCTATATATTTTAATCCAATTGCCTACATTCATGCTCACTTATTATGTTTTTAATTTTATGAAGACTTACTCTCCTCAAGAAGGCCTTCTAGGGCTGCCCTTCCTTACTCTATTAAGCTCCATCACTGATTCCAAAACTCCCATAACACTTTGTATCTTTGCATTGTTACTGTCTTGCTTCATGTGTGGCAAATATTTGCCAAGATCTATAGATCCTCCATCCATAACAGCTTTCACAACAATGCCCTTTTCATCACTCACTGCCAGTTTTTAACTTCAGGTCATTGTCATCTCTCAGGTGGTGTATTGCCTGAGATTCTTAACTGCATTTTTCTTAATGTATCTGCTCTCTCCAATCCACAATACCCAAAATAATTTTTCTAAAGCACAAGCCTGATCATGTCCTCTTCACTCTTAAAAATTTTCAGTGACTAATCCCTAATGCCTATACTATAAAAATCAAGTTCCTTAATCTGTCACTGAAGTTTTCCACAGTGTACTTACATCTCTCCTTTCCATTCAATTCTTATTATGTGCTGCTTTCTAGTCAAATTGGAGTACTCTAATCACATTTGACATTGGCTCTAACTATTGTGTCCTCCAAGCCTGGAATACTTTGCCCAACTTCTAGCTAATAAATTCCTTATCTTTTTTTTTTTTTTTTTTAACTAAGAATTCAATTCAACTGTTGCCTCTTTCCCAAATCCTTTTCTCTTGTCTCCATACAATAATGTCCACCTTACCTGAGTATGTTTGTCTTACGTATGCATATTTTGTTTCATTGCTATAAAATCTAAGCTTTATCATGATAGGAAGTGTTGATATTTATATTCCAAGTTCTACCACAGTGCCCAGCACAGAGCAGACACTCAATAAGTATTGAACTATGGATCCTTCATGTATCCAGCTAGATTGTACATACTTTACTAGCAGAAATATTTTCCTATACCTTGCTGTGTCTCTGTACTTGTCAAGGTGCTGGACACATAGTAGGTGCTTAGAAACATCTGTTAAAATAATAAATTAATGAAATTATTTTATTTAAAAGCTCCATCTATTCAGAATGATGTGATATTTGCTAATCTCTCAGGCTTTCTTGCAATAAATATACTTCCCTGCAGAGCGAATGTCTCTCGTTCACACTAGAGATTGCCTTATAATGGATATGTGGCCAGGGGCCTGAAGAACCTTTAAGAGTCATTGGGAGTCAAGGACAACATCAGGTAGATAATGAGACTAAATGGCATTCTGAATATTTGATGAAATACCATTGATCTGTCAGTGAAATATCTGATTTAAAAAGGCTTTGAGGAAGCATCCCCACTGCTATTAACCTGTGCACAGCTTTGCAGTTGCTGAATTTGAGAAGCTGGGGAAGCCAAACGTTTCCTCTTTCACAGAGATTAATGTCCAGTCAATAATCATATACTGAGTAATAGTGAGATAAGCCAGTATAAGTAGAAGGGTTGGGATTTAGATGATGAACAAAAACCATTTGAGATAAAAGGACATATCCCCATCTTTCTACTTAGTTTCAGTTTCATAGGAGGAGCAATATTCATATCCTAGTTATCACTCAGGTCAGGAGTAACCTATCTGTCTTTCTATTGTTTCACTGTAAACCCTGTAATCAACTTGGTTAAGTGAATCTTATGTGGAGCATTAGTTGATCATTTAATTTATCTCTATTTAAACTAGTCATTTAGATCAATATTATCTAAATTTTAAGGGAGCATAATTTACCTATCATGAGGGCATCATTCACAATTCTTTTGAAGATTTTTTTTTCTGGCTGCCTTTTATAAATTGGACAATTTTCCTCCAATCTGTATCAACTGGAGATTTGTATAGTTGTTAATTTCTTTTAGTGCCAGTCTCTGATGGCATATCTTGTTTTGAGAATTGTAGGAAAACACAAAAGGAATGGAGAATGCAACTTCTGAAGTTAAAAAAAAAA